>NW_027497135.1:0-182071 GCF_021521415.1 Bidens hawaiensis | reverse complement strand
TAATATAGGGTTAGTATCATTTGAGAACTCCAAAAAAGTTAAGAACTTTTAGGAACTCATAAAAATCAAACATTTTTTCAATTTTTTTCATATATTAAGATTGTTTGAGACTAGTTTTACCATATTTGATATATAAATTTGTTATTACAAATATAAATCACAAGTTTACATATGTGTAAAATTTATGTAATAACAAATTTACATATATGCAGAAAAAAGTTTAGATATGTGTAAAAACTAATTTTCATAATTGTAATCGTAATTATAGATATAAAAAGTGATAAAACTACACTCAAATAACACTAACATACAAAATAATTTATAAAAAACGTTAATATTTAAGGGTTCCTTCAAGTTTTTAAATAATTTAAGAGTTTTGTAATGATACTAATCCTATATATATATATATATATATGGTTGGTATCATTTAAAAACTCCAAAAAAGTTAAGAACTGTTAGGAACTCTAAACAATCAAACATTTTTTTAATTTTTTTATATACTAACATTATTTAAGAGTAGTTTTATCATATTTTATATAAAAATTTTGATTACATATATAAATCACAAGTTTACATATGTGTAAAATTTATGTATTAACAAATTTACATAGGTGTAAAATAAAACATAGATATGTATAAAAACTAATTTTCAAAACTGTAATTACAAATATAGATATACAAAATGATGAAACTACACTCAAATAACATTTACAAACAAAAATTTTTATAAAAAACGTTGGTTTTCAAAGGTTTCTTCAAGTTCTTAAATAATTTAAGGGTTCTGTAATGATACTCATATATATATATATATATATATATATATATATAATTTCTTTTAAGAACCACTTTAAGTTTTAAGAACTCGAAAGAACTCAACGTAACAATTTTTTATTTTGAATTTGTTTTTACACATATGTAATACGTAAGTGTAAGTAACGAAAAAAATTACAATATTTTTTTACACACCGAATCAACTTATTACACATGTGTAAATAATATTTAAACTTGTGTAATCATCAAAAATATTTATTTCTCTCCTGATTAATTTTTTAATCAGATTTATTCTCAGCCACATATTCCATACTCATTTAATTAAATGTGTGGTCTATATTGAGTTCTAAAATTTCTTACAACTCATCAAGGTTCTCAAAATATCCCTCATATATATATGTGTGTGTGTGTGTGTGTGTGTGTGTGTGAGTGCGTGTCACACCCCGACTTAGGGTCTAGGCGTGTGACCAATAGTTGGTACCTGTTTTGTAAATTCATCAGAGTTGCGGGTTTGTTTTAGCGAAAGTTTTAAAATAATTTATTCATTTATAAAATACCGGGTTAAAATACCCAGTTAATGTTTACAAAGCTTTATTTGAGAAGATGTATTCTTTTCAACAGAAGTCTTTGATAAAATATTACTATACTGAAAACTCGGGTTTAGATACCAGTTTGATAATTCAAATACTTGTCTTTTTAGAAAACATATTTCTTCATAATATTTTAAAATAAAATATCTGAGCGACTCTCAAAGCGGATCGCGGCGATGCGAGTGTGCGAAGTGCAAAGTGCGCCATCAAAGTGCCACATTGCGCCCAACGCCCTTCGCCATCGCCATCGCCATCATCCTCGTCCTCGCCCGAGCCTGTGCGCGTCGGGTGCTCTGCACCCTTCGCTAGGACCATTAGGTGCATGCTTAACATTAAAGAATATTACTATGAAAACTCCATCTTATAAAGAGTTTCCAAATTTATCCCACTTTCCATGTAGGATAAAATTTATCTTCCTTATTTATTCCTATATGGACAGCTTTCACTTTCTTTCATCTTTCCATGTGAGATGGATTCTTTTCTTTTCTCTTTTCCTTAATATTGGGTTTCTTATCTTATGAAATCGTTTTATTCCTTGTTTTTCTTAACATGGAATGAGTTTATTTCATTATCTTATTTTCTTATTTATTTATCTAAAAATAGTTTTGGTCCTTTATTTTTATTAACTTGTCAAATTTGGACCGAAATTTTGGGAATGTTACAATATATATATATATAAGGGATGGTTCAGAAGAGAAGTCCTTTATTGCGAGAAGTGCGAGAAATAAATCTGGACCATTGATTGGTTATTAACTAAAATGACAATATTGTAAATTTAAACTCTTCATTATTCAGGGGGCGCTTCCGTGGTGCATGATGTTCGCAGACGATATTGTCTTAATTGCTGAGGGAAAACAAGATCTAAACATGAGGCTAGAGGAGTGGCGAACAACCTTTGAGACAAAAGGTATAAGAGTTAGTCGCTCTAAGACGGAGTACCTACACTGTGATTTTGGTGGGGTAAATGACAATGAAGACGCACAGATCACCATTAAAGGGCAGCTGGTTCCACATGTAACGAAGTTCAAGTATCTAGGATCATTTGTCAGAGCAATGGGGAATTAGACAGTGATGTGACCCATCGAGTTCAGGTAGGATGGTGTAGATGGAAAGCAGCCATAGGTATATTGTGCGACAAGAGTTTCCCAACTAAAATAAAGGGAAAATTTTATAGGGTCGCAGTTAGACTTGTAATGTTATATGGAACGGATTGTTGGGCCATCAAAAAGGCACATGTGCGGAAGATGGAGGTAGCAGAAATGAGAATGCTACGCTGGATGTGTGGGAAAACAAGGTTAGACAAAATAAGAAACATTGTGTTTCGGGAGAGATTAGGGGTAGCGAACATATCAGACAAGATAAGAGAGTGGAGATTGAGATGGTTTGGACATGTGAAGAGAATACAGACGACGAATCCTGTTAGATCCGTAGAAAACATTACTATAGAGGGGAGGAGGGGTAGAGGACGGCCTAAATTGACTTGGGATGAGAGGATTAGATATGATCTGATAGACCTAAACCTCTCAGATGACATGGTTGATGATAGGAATTCTTGGAGAAGTAGAATTAAAGTTAATGATTTTTAGGGAGAAATGAACACTTTAGGGCGTCTATTTACCTTATTCTGGTCACACACAATAATGGTATTTTCTTCCCATATATATATAGTATTATTATTATTATTTGTATTATTATTATTATTATTATTATTATTTACTATTGAACTTTGATTTCCTTATATTGCCCCATACATATTAGAGCTGAGGGTCTCTCTGAAAGCCACATCTTTATCCATTTGGATAGAGGTACGGTATGCCTACATCCCACCCTCCCCATACCTTACTTATAGTTTTGCTGTTGGTGAGATTTCACTGGGTATGATTGATTGATTGATTTTAATAGAACTAATACATGAAGTGTGGTTTTGTATTTTGGTTAATAAATCAGTTTAGAAAACAATAATAACTCCTCATTTGAATTGACATTAATACATCAATGGCATTTTTGTATTTTATTGTGGAAAAAACAATTTTGGTTTCACATGTTTCTAACTAAAGGTGTGGGTTTTTAGTTAATATCTATACATAAATTTTGTTTTGTTTTAATTCTGTCCATACTTAATTGATTTAATTCTATATACATTGTTAAATAAGTGTAGGGGTTATGTTGTATATGAACATTAGCCTACACAAACTTGATAAATTCCTACATTTAGTTGGTAAATATGTGTGTGGATAAACTCGAAAAAAAATATGTAGGATTTAAGACATGTGTTGTGAAAGTTAACTAAAATATTAAAGGAATGTTCGACGCAATACAATGTGTATAACATAACTGAATTAAATAACTTACACAGAAAAATATGTCCAACACTCAAAAATCATAAAACAATTTCACACAGCCTTACGCAACCACCCCGCTATTATAGTTTACAAGCGCACAAAGAAAACAAATCTTCCTACACAACCACCAATCATACATATATTTTTAAAATCTAATATAGTTATTAAAAAAAGAAAGAAAGAAAACTAACAATTACATTTGGATATACCAAACAATCATTAGAGAAACTTTTAGTGAGTAAGCTACTAAAACTGTGTGTAGGTATATTTTAATATAGTTCTCCAAATACATATTAGTTGTGTAGCTCGTTTAAAGTTTGTGTAGGTATATATTGGTTGTGTAGTAATATGTTATTTAATAATTGTGTATGAATGATTTCATGTGTAGGTTGTTTTTGTTTATGCAGGTGTGTGTTTTTATGTCGTTTGTTTGTAGTTATTACACTTTGTCAATTTTGTAATATTGTACATCATGATGTATATTTATATTTATTACTTGGTAGTTTAATCATTAAATATATATAATAAAAGAATATTTTTCAAAAATATGTATACATAGGATGTGAATTTGAATATCCAATTGATATTATTATAGTGGTTTTGAGTTTTAAACAATATTGATTTTATGTTTTTTATTTAATCAATAACTAAGAAACTAAAAAAAATTGCTCTGACGATACACGAATGAAAAAAATAATGATAATATTCCTTTTAAAGTTAATTCTACTATACTATTAAAACAAATTAGTTTGCCTTCACATGCCCTTTTTCTATTGGACGATTTCCTGAATTTCCAAATATAACTTCCACTTCTCTATTATTCTTACCAATTAAATAAATCAAAAATACTAATAATTAAAATACTTAATTAACATAGTTATTGTAACCATAAACCTAAAACCCGGTTTCCAATTTTCTTTTCTTTCATCTTCAATTCAATACACGCTCTCTTTCA
Source organism: Bidens hawaiensis (assembly GCF_021521415.1). Classification (NCBI taxonomy): domain Eukaryota; kingdom Viridiplantae; phylum Streptophyta; class Magnoliopsida; order Asterales; family Asteraceae; genus Bidens; species Bidens hawaiensis. Next base: position 177,413 of record NW_027497135.1, on the reverse strand, counting down.
TACTAAACCTTTTAACCTAATCAACCAAAGCTTCCATTAAATCGGCCATTCTTGGATATCAATCGGAAAATGATTTCATTAGGTTCTTCATATAAAATCGACACCGGATATCGGATTATAAATTGGGTCATCGACGGTAAGACGAACTATCCGTTATTTGATAATAACGATTGATTTGATTCCACCCGGGAAACGATTTCAGAAGATCCATGACGATTGTTAATCAGATCTTCACATCGATGGTTAGTATTTTACATTCTTAGGTTAGTATCTTCACATCGATGGTTAGTATTATATTTACATATTAACCTAGGTTATTATTTTACATTCTTAGCTTACTATGTTTAATGTTTAATTGATATGTTTCCTATGGTTAATGGTTAATGTTAAATGTAAATTGTTTTTAACCTATATTTTAGATTATTAACCTAGGTTAATATTTTACATTCTTAGGTTATTATGTTGAATTGTTAATTATTTATGTTAATTGATATGTTTCCTATGTTTAATGTGCAATGTTTAATGTTTAATGTTTAATGTCTAATTGTTTTCAAATTTAAATTATGGTATTTCTTATCTTTTAAATGTGTAATGTGTAATTGTTAATTGATATGTTTCCTAATAAATTATTGTATTTGTTAGTATTTTAAATTGTTTAATGTGTAATTGTTTCCAAATTTCATTAACAGTAATTGAATTTTATTAATTCATATCATCACTATAAGTTAACAACTTTTTAAGGATTTCAATTTGAATTCAAATTCAACTTAGTTTGTATAATTTTGTAAAATGAATCAGCCATTTTATTTAATTGATTCATATTGATCATATTGATATGTTTCCTATGTTTATTTCGGGCAATTATGGTATTTGTTAAATATTCAATTTTTAATATGTAACTTATTCTAAAATCAACTTAATGTGTCTAATTTTGTAAAGATGAATTATAATATAATTTATGAGTTATGACTTATTATTGTTATTGTGTTTTTAATTAATCAATCCCTAATTACATTCGGTTATTACTACCAAATTAAGTAAATATTAATTATCATTTACATATTTTAAATCCCTAATTGTTTTCCCTAAATTTACTATATTTACACCTTTCCTTTTAATCTAACAATTCAAATTTTGTAACAGAATATGTTCACCTATAAATACTACAAAACCGAATAAAGAAAATCGCACATTTCTCACTTCCTTACTGAACATTCATATTTGTGTCATTCTCAATGTTTTTTAATTTTCTTCAAATTATAAATATGAGTTATTGAGTCTTTAACCTTTTCTTTAATCTTATTATTTCTGACACAACAACATGGAAGCATCAAAGATTACCATGTTCAAGGATTTGGATGTTTCCAACATCGACTGTGTACTAAAGGTTCGTATTCTCAGACTATGGCGTTTGAAGGACAACAATAAAACCGGAGAGGATTGGTCCATAGAAATGATTTTACAAGATGAGATTGTATTATTCTATAGAAATACAATTGTTTTTAGTAAATTTTTTTTGTTCCTCATTTTATATATTTAATAATAAACATTGTTTGTCATATTAATAATGTAACAGGGTGACAGGATGCAAGCATGTGTAAGGAAAGCTTGCATACTGAAACATAATGTTTGGCTAGGTGAGAATCAGTCATTGATTGTTCGAAAACCTTCACTTAGTGCAAATCTGTCAACATACCGTTATGTTGACAGCCCACAAAAGCTCTGTTTCACATCATAAACTCGTCTTTGTATTACTGATGAGTTTAAAGGACAACTTTATGGATTGTCGTTCGCTACCTTTGATGATATCAAAGCCAAGAACATACCTCAAAACGAAACAATAGGTTACCGAATATTCTTTATTAACAATTTACTTTTACATTCTTTACATTCAATCCTTACATATAACAGGACCGTTTAATATATGTTTCATTATTTTTGAATTGTATCACATATGTAATCGGGCATGTCAGCGGGTTTTTAACCAACAAGAACTCATTCTTTCGAGAGTCACAACATCAGAATCGAAGAACCATGGAGTTTGCTGACTTGAGGTATTATTAATAATATAAATAATCATGTATAATCAACTTATTCAGTTGTGTTAACTTATGATTTTTTTGGCCAGTGGCAATAAGATTTATCTCACTTTATGGGATGACTATTTAAAGCAACTTACCAAACATGTTGCTGAAAACCCAGATGAGGAGTATCTCATTATCGTTCTCCAATTCGCAAGAGTCAAGTATTATGGAGGTATTAACAATTATAACTTTTATATTTTACCCATTAAATTCTTTATACTTAATAATTTTAAACTAACATATCAAAATATGTTATTGGCAGAAAATGTATAAGTCAACAACTCTTATGGTAATGTTGTTTCAAGGTTGCTGATCAATGATACGTGTATGAAGTAATTGATTACAAGAAGAGGTATCTTCTTATAACTATAAAATTATAATGTAATTTTATTCTTTAAAAACATTATTATTTATGTTAAACACCTTATGAGTTACTTTGAATTAATAATAGGTTGCTTGAAATATCATCTGAAGTCCATATCGAAATACCTAAACCGGTTGGTTCGTTTATGCTCTTAACTGTTAAGGATGAGTTTATGAAGAACTATCAATTCTATTCAATTAGCGATCTTTGTAGCATTTTGGAGGTATATAACCATTTCTATCTACAAAAAGTCATCTTAAGTATCATTTTTACAAAAACCTCCTTTATTTTTTTGTTTGTAGGCTAAAAACGTCATCATAATTGGTACCGTTAAGGCAATAGTAGGTAACAAGGAATGATACTACAACGGTTGCAAACGTTGTAGTCGTAAGGTTTCTGAGGTTTTTGTTGTAGAGAGAAGGTTTATGAGTGTAAGATTGCAAGTTGTAATTCTCAAGGGGTAAACGCTGGACCAAGGTAATATTTTATACGTTTAAAATATATTATAATAATATATTTTGCTTAAATAATATTAATGTTATACATTGTTTTATTAGACTTTTTGAAATAATCTTCATTGTGTTTCAGATTCCGTATTCCTATTCGTGTCCAAGATACCACCGGTGTCGTTTCACTTACTTTGTTTGATCATGATGCAAGACAGTTGTTTAATAAGGCTGCAGATCATTTTGTGACCATTTATGTTGAGGTATGATAATAATATACACAATTGAGTACACGGTTTAGTTTAATATTTTGCTGGTGTCTTTTGTTTCGTTCGTGTGTCTTTTGTTTCTGTAATATACACAGTCCTGCATTTAATTTTTTGTTTTTGTCTTAATTTTATTGCTTTTGTGTTTAATTTTTAAAAAACATAATATGGAATTCAACATGATTCTCATGTCTTTCAGTAAACACAAACTTAATTTTAACACAAAATATCTTACCTTTCTTTTGTTACTGTTTTTTAATTCCTTCAATGATTTCTGTTTATGTTAACTTACAATCATTTCCTACTGTTTTGTTGAAGCTTGATGCAATGCACACATTTCCGGAAGAACTCAATATTATATTAGAAAAAAGGTTTGCTTTCGTTGTAGAGGTTAGTGACTACAATATAAGAAACTCATATGATGTGTACGGTGTCATCAAGTTAACGGACGACGAGGACGTTCTTAATGACCTTGATAAGCAGCTTGGTCATGGTTAGGTATTATGACCTGATTCAATTTCTAAAATTATAAAAATCTACATAATCCATTTGTGTATTTAACACATTATTATCTAATTAATTTTAACTTCATGTGCAACATAACGACAATCAGTCTTTAACAATTGGCTCAATCTCTGGCCTCAAGTCAACCGAAAAGGTAAGACATTCAAAATAATAATTGAATAAGTATTCGTTTACCTAAATATAATATTTCATATTATATAAATGTGTACACTCAAAACATTTTTCTAAACTTTTATGTAGGATATGTGTACGCCTTCGTCCAACCAGTTTACTCATATTTCAATTTCAGAAGATGTTATTCCTGATTTTTATAATTTTAGAAATTGAATCAGGTCATAATACCTAACCATGACCAAGCTGCTTATCAAGGTCATTAAGAACGTCCTCATCGTCCGTTAACTTGATGACATCGTATACATCATATGAGTTTCTTATATTGTAGTCACTAACCTCTACAACGAAAGCAAACCTTTTTTCTAATATAATATTGAGTTCTTCCGGAAATGTGTGCATTGGATCAAGCTTCAACAAAACAGTAGGAAATTAATTCTAATCCTATTGGATCAAGCTTCAAGAAAAGAGTAGGAAATTAATTCTAATCCTATCGTTTATGTAAAACTCAAGCGCAAGTTGGATGACACTTACGATGTTCATGATGACACTGGTAGTCTACAACCAAGACGAAGGTTAACGAAGAACAAATTGTTGATGCTAATGTTGGTGAGGGAGATATCATTGGAGTGCAAAAGATATAAAAGGGAAGAATTTGGAATTTTCGTAATTAATTAAACGTTTTGCATGCATGTATGGATTCTATTTTTTTTTTTGGTTTTGAGTTTGGATGTTTTTGAGTTTATTTTACTTTATTTGACATTGTGAGTTTGGTATTATTTGTCATATTTGAAATTCATATGGACTTCGATGAATTTGTGTTTTCCTTATGTTATGTGTTGTTTTATCAATTAATTTCATATGGATATCAACGATTTTGTGTTTTCCTTTGTATTCTATATTCTACTTGGATTATAGCTTAGACCAACTACTATGTTTATTCTTTATAATGTTGGTTTAAGAATAACATATTTTTTATAAAACTTTAAATTAGGGAATCTTTGTCATTGTGATCCTACTAGCATTACTATATACATTGGTACTACCGACATGCACTTTGAATAATCATCATGACAAATCTCTTCACATATATATTTTGCTTATTAAATAATTTTAATAATATAGTGTACATGTTACAAAAAATAAAAAGGAAATGATATATTTCTCATACCACTATGTATTAGTTACCAAATAAGTAGAAAGGAAATGAAAGTAAATCAAAGAATATTTATTACAATACTTATACGCGACACGAACGTATAAGTATTTATTTATTTATGTATTTTAAAACTTATTAACATTAATATAAGTATAAGTTTATTAAATAATGTTAACTTTATAAAAAATAAAGTTTAATCAAATATCAATATTCAAACATCTATGCTTACTTGTAAATATGAAACATTTAGATTTTTGAACCGTTATTACTTTATACGGTAAACAAGCATCTAATAATACCGACAATTATATTAATAGTTTCATAAAAACAAACTATTTAATTTTAAAAACGTAATTTCAAAAAAATATAAAATGGTATACGATATTCTACTTGGATTAAATATTCTAAAAGTAAATTTATATTTAAGCATATTTTATGTTTCAATTTAAGATTCAATAGTTAGTTATAATTTATTAATTTCTTACAAATTAATATTATAATCTTACTATAATAAAATAAAGTAAAATATAGAATCCACATTTCAAATTCATATTAAACAATTTCTTACAAATAAAACTCTAGAAACTTAACAAAATAATATTATAATCTTACTATAATAAAATATGAAATATATATTCTAACATAAACTCCTCAAACTTCCAAACCCTTTCGTCTTCTTCATCGCTCAAGTTAACAACCATTACGATCAGATATGTTCTTCACCAAACTCATGGACTTTGATTGATGTTCACCGATTTTGTTAGTCTCCTCTTATTTTATCATAGAGACATTACTTACCTCCGATTTCAATCGATAGTTAACTTTGATGTTTCTGTTAAATAATGTTCTTTTCTGAATAGTAGACATATATATTTGTAACCATTATTGACTGTCTATGAATCTCATTACATATTATACTTTAAAGGATGTGTTCAGGGCTGACGGTAAATTTTGTAAAATAATACTTTACCACATTAATCTATGTTATTATATGTCTATATATGAAATTATGATTTAGAAATACATTGTTCGTAAGTAGGTGTTAGTGAGGTTTTTAGTTGGTGTTAAGTTAATTTTTATAACATATGTTTTATTGATTTGTGTATTTGAAGTTTGTGTATATGTTATAACAACTTGTACTCAATGTTTTGATCAACAGATATTCATAATGGAGTTACCTTCGGTTATAAAATTTTATGATCCTTCACTAATGCAAATGGTATCTATTACTAATTAGATTCACATATGTTCATTTACTAATTTTATTTTTATCCATAGACGTTTCATTTACAAGTAATGATTATTTTAAATTTAGGTTCTTCCCGCTCAGATATGTCAACACTTATTTGACAATGAACTTGAGGATCGGTTTTTTATATTGTATCATAATAACGACAATGGTCAATTCATAGATATTGATTATATTAATAATCAATATGTTTTAACGGAAGGATGGCATCATTTTCTTCATAGAAATGATTTCATATTTGGTGATCTTTTTGTTTTCGAACCTGTTACCAATCGTGAATGGAGATTCTTTTGCATCCCTGATCACCCGACTTCTGATTTAAAGAATTTCGAGGCTTCTGTCAAATTTCCAACTCTAAGTTATCTTGTATATATATTTTTAATTCCATTTCAATATTTCTTACATCCTAATATGTTGATATTAAAATAATTTGGAAATTGATTTTCAATGTTTACTAGCCATTACGTACTGATCAGGTCATTACTTACTTTCGAGATCGTGCCGATGAAGTAGTTGCGCATATTATTACCGTTGATGGAGAGGCATGGGATTTACCGATTGTTAAGGTGAACAACAGTGCACCAACTTTTGGTCTTGGCGGTGATTGGGTTGAACTTGCTGAACATGTCAATCTTATGGTCAATGACCATATTGTTCTAAGACATATTCATGATCGCTCATTCAGACTTTATGTTTATGACATAAACGGCATTGAACGCATCAACTTTGATCCATTTATGGTCTATTATGGTCCTCTCCTGAGTACATATATCGATTTTATGCAATTACTTTTCGGAGATGGCGAACATGACGGTTTGCTTTTACATGTTTTTTATTTTGTTTTGACACATTACATGTATTATTAATAATATTATAATCCTATACACATAAATTTTTCAGAAAATGATGAACAAGTGCAAGTTGAGGATGAAAATGTTGAAGACATGGATGAAGATGAATTTGATGAACACCGAAACAACTTTCTAGAAATTGTGGTTGCTGATAGATTGGTAAGTTATATCACCTTGTAAAACCTTTTAACTTTAGTAATATTTATTATGGATCCGTATGCTTATTACTTTGATTTATTTTAAAACTTTGAACATGTTTATTTTTAGCGTTTGCCCGCTCAGTTTGCTCATGACAATGGATTGGATGTTGAAACCCAGTTGATGCTAATACATCCCGATGTTATAGACGTGCCTACAGAGATACGATTGGAGTTAAATCAAGGGGCATACATGTCGCGTGTCCATGATTGGCAGGTTTTTACTCACATCAATGGTATTGAGATTGTACGTACGTGTGTTTTCGAGTACCACCGAAACACACAATCTCTAGCTCTTTTAGAAATCAACTGATGTCCAATCCGTATCATTTTGCATCCGTGGGTGTTATGCAGGTTCTTTATCGTGTTTTGCGTTTATCTCAACTTTTGTTTATGGATTTCAATGTTTGTGTAATGACATAACCTTAGACTGTTTAACAACATATGTATTAAATATGGTATGCTTAAGTTTGTATGCTTTATTTAAATATGGTATGCTTAAGTTTGTATGCTTTATCTTGATGGTGAATGCAAAATGTAATTTTTGTTATTATTATTAGCTTACTCTAATACTGTCTTTCACAATTCTATACATATACATGCAATTAAATACATATGTAACTAACTACAGCAGTACTAATGTTAAATAACAAATAATATTAATCATACATGACACTATGTAATTTACTTATTCACTATTTTTGTCAACTATTAACATACATACGTTAACTAATCATAATATTCCTATGATTTATTGCTTTCTTTAAAATTTACTTATTAACGGAATCTCTATATTTACTTTAGAATGTTGAACATTAAAATCAATACTTTCAAAAGTAAATAACATATTTTTTATAAAACTTTAAGTTAGGGAATCTTTGTTATTGTGATCCTACTAACATTACTACATACATTGGTACTACATACATGCAATTTGAATAATCATACACCTATTTTGGACCCCTACATCTACAACAATCATCATGACAAATCTCTTCACATATATTTTGCTTATTAAATAATTTTAATAATATAGTGTACATGTTACAAAAAAATAAAAAGGAAATGATATATTTCTCATACCACTATGTATTACTTACCAAATAAGTAGAAAGGAAATGAAAGTAAATCAAAGAATATTTATTACAATACTTATACGCGACATGAACGTATAAGTACAAGAAACTACTATTTATTTATTTATGTATTTTAAAACTTATTAAAATTAATATAAGTATAAGTTTATTATATAATGTTAACTTTATAAAAATAAACTATAATCAAATATCAATATTCAAACATCTATGCTTGCTTGTAAATACGAAACATTTAGATTTTTGAACCGTTATTACTTTAAACGGTAAACAAGCATCTAACAATACCGACAATTATATTAATAGTTTCATAAAAACAAACTATTTAATTTTAAAAACGTAATTTCAAAAAAAATATAAGATGGTATACGATATTTTATGTTTCAATTTAAGATTCAATGGTTAGTTATCATTTATTAATTTACTTACTCAATATATATATGTATATGTATATGTTAGTCAATTAGTATTCGATTGATAGGTTCACATATGGAAGTTTGTTGTATTAAATTATTATTTAATTTTAGAATTTAACTATTTCTTAATTTTGATACTTACATATAATTTGTAACTCACAATCACTTAAAATTGGAAGAAATTCATCAATAAATGTAGATTGTCATATTTGTTTACATTTTCACATTTAATTACTTAAAATTGGAACAAATTCATCAATAAATGTAAATTCACCCAAGTTTTTCGTTAACATTATGAAAAATAGATTGTCCTTGGGTTTAAGTTTTATGATAATTAGTTTTTGGTTATTTATTATCGGTCATTCTTTTTAATTCATGGTAAATATATTTACTAATTAATTTTCAATCCTACTCAGTATTATACAAAATACACTATATACTATATTGATCTAGTTAAACAAATTACACAATCATAATGATTATTTGTAACATCAAACTTATGTTATGCCAAATCAAATCCAAAAAAACATTTCTTAAAAAATGGAATGATTATTTCTATAGAAGAAACATAATTTATGGCAACCAACTAGCTTGATCTTCCCTTAAAATACTTTTACTATAAACTTTCACACCTAAACTTCAAGCCTATATATTGATATCAATATGTCACTCTTAAATTGTCACTCCAAATATACATATACGGTTATGCACTCTCAGATTCAATAATTTAGAAGTGTTGATAACATTTTAAGGTGAATGATATTATAAGGTTGAAGGTATGTACGAATTGTTTGAAAACTAAGATATTTTGTATAATCGATATAATTATACGTCATCCTGTATAACTATATGTTCTCTTCATGATAAAAGATTTCTATATGTTTCACATGTTAATCGTATTATTTTTTATTTTATATTTTAGATGTCTTCAAGATCCAAGAGACGCACTAATTCTCAATCATCATCTTCCAATAAGAGGAATAATACAAATGGTTAGTGAGTTGGTGCACTTAATTAAGGTTACTCTATAAATAGTATGTTATAATAATTTTGTTTTCAAAACGTGCAGTGTCAACGTCTAGACAACCATTGCGTATCATATCCAACGGTAATAATTTTTTTATAAACTATTCAATCATTTTAAAATTTGAACATTTTAGGACCGTCCATTTGTATTCAATATTTTAGGATTGTATTATTCATTTTTTGCGATGTTTATATTAATTTATATATATTTTTATTTTAACATCGAAATATGAGAATCCTTTTGCATGAATCTGCCGTCATTTCAATAGAAAATGATTTTAACATAACATAATTATATAACTAATGTCTACATATATCTTCATTAAAAAGGTTATCTGATAAACAATAATAATATCTACACTAACAGTAACGAAACATATTATCATTAACAAAACAATATTTAATTTTGTTATTGAAATATTTTTTAAAATAATAAAGTTATTTATTTACATTTTTCATACCTAATTAAAATATTTTAAACCTTACGTAAATATAACATGTCTATGTAATGCTATTGTAATTACAACATAATCAACAATCGTTACTAGAATGTAAAGAACGTAATTTAATCAATGTTTACTTGTGTTTTCAATATGTATGTTTAATATTATGTTTTTCATATTTGCAACAAAGATAAACACTACTACTTATATTTAGATATTACATAGTAGTAATTAACGGATTTTATTAAATATAACAAACTTTACTATAAAACGCTTTTCTTTTTTTACCTTTTTGTGGTTTATTATATTCAATGCATGATTTTATTCTAATAACAAAAAACAATGTAGTTACTTATCCATTGACATCATCTAATGTTAATCGATTCTACGACGGAGAAGAAAATCACGCGCCAACAACTAATGAAGGTTTTATCTCCACAAACTCCAGTAACACAGGTTAGTTATTTATATTCCTTAGTTTTTCGATAGATGAGAAATATATATTCATCGCATTTATTTTGTTATACCCGTGTATTTAATTAACGAATTTTAATTTTATAAATTTAACAGTTGTTACAATAAATTCCAAACAAGCAATTCCCAAGGATAATTGAAGACATAGAAAGATGGTTCTTGACGGAAGGAGAAATAAAAGATTCAACCATGCTATAAACAACAGAAAGATGGTTCTTGATGGAAGGAGAAATAAAAGATTCAACCACGCTATAAACAAAACATCAATCGGTATTGTACCTAAACATTTAAATTGATGTTATTGCTTCATATGATTTTATTGTTTTCTTACTACTTTATTTAGTCCAATTGACATTACTAAAAATAATATTATATTTAGGTAACTAGGCTGGTCTTCCCTTACATTTAGACATTTCTAAAAATTACTACCTATTAAATTTAACAATTTTTTTCCAGTTTCGACAACCTGTGGGGAGGTTGTAATAATTTTCTTATAATCCAATAAATTATATTTATGAGGTTGAATATATTTTTGTAGATAATGGAGGTAGTAGATTAAATACAATCATACCATCAACTAATTCCATTACTTCACAAATGGGGCAACAACGTCAAACATCGCGACCTTTATTGACATTTAACGGTACCGGTGAAAGTTCCATAGGTTAGTTAATATATTTTGTTTTTATTTCCGTCTGATTTTTTATTGGTTTTCTCTTTTCGTATTTTACTGATTGTTTTTATTTATTGACGTTCTAATTATTATTAATTATGTAGTTTGTCCTACAAACACATTACAAGATTGCTTAGTGTATAACCAAAGACATCAAAGGATGTTTTTAAATGGAAGACTTAACACCAATAGTCCTCAAATTGCATATCAACAACAAGGTTTTATATCATCAGGTAAGTCAATTAAAAATCATGTTTTATTAATACATCTAAAATTAAATTTAGATACTCATACATAATTTTGTATGTTCTTTGTATATTAATAACGACTTTTATATTTTAGGTGTCAATGGCGCATCTACTTATCATTTGACACCACTGTCTGGTATTACCAACCAACATTTTACTTCTTCATCAAATATATCAAGAGCTGGATGTTCTTCCACATCTACAATGTTTTATGGTCAATCCTCATCAACGCATCGTGCATCTCACAGAAGCTTCAATATTGATGAACCCATACGCATGGCAAACTTAGATCAATTTGAGTCGTTTAACGTTGAAGACGAGTCTATCTATCCATACAAATCGATATCTTCAGGTACCTGAATTAAAATACATTTTCTTTTGTTAGTTAATATATTTTTAATTTTAGTTAAATTTATTTCATTTAATTATTTGTAATCATGTTTTATTTTTTACACTAATATATTCATAAGTTTTCTTTTCTTTTTTATTTAATTATTTACAATTGATGGTTTAATTAGCAAATTGTATCTCAAACTACGTTATTCCAAGTTAATATATTTATAATTTTTAGTATTGACTTTTGAATAGATTATTTAGATCATGGTGATCAAAATGTCATGTGTGGAGTTTTCAAAGCATTATTATGGGATTTCGAGAGCAAGAAAGGAAAAACAAACAACGGCATTACAAGTTGCTCACTTTGTTGTGGTACCGGTGACGTGCAACTTCCGGAAATCAAGCCGCCACCAATGAGTTACATAAATTTGTTCCTTGGTCATGATAGTACCAGCAAGTATTTTCTTCAAAACATTAGACGATATAATTCCATGTTTTCTTTTACTTCTCTTGGTGGGAAGATTAATAATTCTATTAATAGAGGAAGTGCGCCATATACTTTTAGACTTGGTGGAGAGAATTATCATTCGTTGGGAAGTCTTCTTCCGATGCCCGGAGATAAACCACGGTTTTCTCAACTATACATTTACGATACTGAAAATGAAATATCAAACAGACGAGACATATTTCGGAACGTAACTTAAGTCTTTCAATTTTGACATACATTTTTTAATAAAAAAAATTACTTTTATAAATTTGACGTCATTTTATTTTTACACCTGTTCATTTTGAAATGTAGGGAAACAGATTCAAATTATGAATTATTATAGAACAAAATTATTAATTACCTGAAAGACATGTTGGATTCTCATAATCCGTTGGTTAAAAGTTATCGGATTGCAAGGGATTGTTTTCAACAAAATCCAGATTTGGATTTAAAGTTGAGAATAATTGGAACACGCCGAGGAGATGCAAGGACGTACAACCTACCAACAACTTCGGAAGTTGGTGCCTTAATCGTTGGTGATATTGGTGATGCAGTTGATAAAAGAGATATTATTGTTACAACTCAAAGTGGGTCTTTGAAACGTATTAGTGAGTTGCATCTGTCGTATGTTCCTCTTCAGTATCCTATATATGTTCTATATGGTGATGATGGTTATAGTATTGACATACTTCAACGTGATCTTCGAGGTTCGACAAAAAGCAAACGCAAGAAGTGCACGATGCATGAATTCTTTGCTTACAGATTTCAAGATAGGCCAGACACCTACTCATTGATTTTAAATGGCGGAAGACTAACTCAGCAACTGTTTTGTAGATGCGTACACAATGATAGAGACTCAAAGGTTGCATTATGTACGCACACAACAAAAAAATCTTAGGTCTGAAACTTATGAAAACCTAAGAAACATACATTCGTCTGGAACATCGGATGTTTCTTCAGCGGGACAACGTATTATTTTACATTCTTCATTTATCGGAGGTGCTAGATATATGATGTAGAATTATCATGATGCAATGACTATATGCAGATGGTTTGGTTATCCTGATTTCTTTATAACCATAACATGCAACCCAAATTAGCCAGAAATCAAACGATTTTTACGAAATAAAAATCGAAAGTCCGAAGACAGGCCAGATATTTTATGTAGGGTATTCAAGATGAAGCTTGATTCATTAATGAAAGACCTGAAAGATAAAGCTTTCTTTGGGAAGCTTCAAGCAGGTAGCTTTTATTTTTGTATTTCATGATAACACTATTTTGAAAACTTATTGTTGACTATCATTGTAAAAACTATGTTACTATAACATATGTTGTTAACAGATCTTATATTTTTATTCAATAAGTTATCTAATCCACGAGTACTTTTGTTTTGCAGGTGTTTACACCATTGAATTTCAGAAACGTGGATTCCCCATGCACATATTTGCCTGTTTTTGCGTTCTGATCACAAAATTCATAATCCGGAGTGTATAGACAACTTTAAATCAGCAGAAATTCTAGATAAGAATAAAGATCTGGAGTTGTATTCCCTTGTAAGCGACCACATGATGCATGGTCCATGTGGTGTTACTCACCGTAAATGCTCTTGCATGGTCGATAACTCATGTTCTAAAAATTTCTAAAAGAAACTTCAAAATGAGACGTCAATTGATTCTAATGGGTTTCCTGTTTATCGAAGAAGAGATTTGGGTAATGTTGTTGTGAAGTCTGGGGTAAATTTAGACAACACACATGTTGTTCCGTATAACAAGAAATTGTTAAAAAAAATATCCAGCCCATATCAATGTTGAATGGTGTAATCAAGAGGGTTCCATAAAGTATTTGTTTAAGTACATTAATAAAGGTCCCGATCGTACTACTATATCACTTGTACAAAACAATGCGGGTAATCAAGATGAAGTTGTAGAAGAAGTGAAGGCGTTTTCTGATTGCAGGTACCTATCTGCATGTGAGGTGGCATGGAGAATTTTTTCTTTTGATGTCAATTATAGATTACCTTCAGTTACTCGCCTTCCGTTTCATTTACCAGAACAACAAACAGTTGTGTTTGCAGATGATGATGATGTGGTAGACGTTTTAAACAAGCTGACTGTTGGTTCATCAAGATTTCTTGCTTGGATGGAGTGCAATAAAAAATGTGATATTGCACAAACCCTAACGTACGCTGGTTTCCAACAAAATTTGTTTGGAATCAAAAGGAGAGGCTTTGGGCACTACGTAAACTAGGTTTTTCTATTGGTCGAATTCATCATGTTCCTCCATCTTTTAATGAAGCATACTATCTAAGAATTCTGTTAAACAAGGTTAGAGGTCCTAAGTGCTTTGAAGATATTCGTACTGTTGATGGTGAAGTGTGTGCTACATATAGATATGCGTGTTATAAAAGAGGCCTTCAAGATGGTGACAACAAGTATATAGAAGCAATTGAAGAAGCAAGTCATACTGCAAGTGGTTATTATTTACGCATTTTATTTGCAACCATGTTAATCATATACAGTTTATCTAGGCCGGATGATGTTTGGGAAAAGACTTGGGAGTATTTAATTGATGGAATTCTATACAAACAACAAACTGAGCAAAAAAAATAAAGGTATCAAATTATTTTCTTTTATTTTTTTTAAATTGGTAATACATTAGGAAATATGTTTATAAAAAAACAACTTTGTAACAAGTTTTTTATTCGATACAGATTTGTTACTTTCAGAGGCCCAACTAAAGAACCTGGCTTTACTTGAAATTCAAAACTTCCTCCTGCGAAATAATTGTAGTCTGCGTTGTTTTCCTACAATGCCTTTCCCTGATGATGATTCTATAACAGCATCAACAAATCGTTTTATGAACGAGGAGTTGTCGTACGATACACAAGTCATGACAGGTGAGTTTGAACGACGTTATAATTCATTAACAGATGAGTAACGCAATGTGTTTAATGAAATAATGGAAGCAGTTGATGAAAAGAAGGGGTGTTTTCTTTGTGTATGGTTATGGAGGGACTGGAAAAACCTTTTTATGGAAGACTTTATCTGCTTCCATAAGATCAAAAGCGAAAATCGTTTTAAATTTTGCCTCAAGCGGCATAGCATCTTTTTTACTTGAGGGAGGTAGAACCGCTCACTCTAGATTTCTAATTCCTATAAATCTAACTAAGGATTCTACCTATTCAATAACAAAAAATCCAGATATTTGCAACTTAATGAAGCAAACTGATCTGATTATCTGGGACGAGGCTCCTATGATACATAAACATGCATTTGAAGCCTTGGATAGGAGTTTAAAAGATGTTTTAAAAGTTGGTAACCGTAATAGTTGTCAACATCCATTTGGGGGAAAGTTGTTGTTTTTGGGGGTGATTTTCGTCAAATCCTACCTGTAGTCCAAAATGGATCACGTAGTGATATTGTTAATGCTTCACTCAGTTCCTCCCATATATGGTCCAAGTGCAAGGTTCTTAGATTAACCAAAAACATGAGGTTAACCGTCGGTTGTGATCCATCAAATTTTGAAGAGATCGCCCAATTTGCAGATTGGTTGTTAGAACTTGGGGAAGGTAAACTTGGTGGTGACAATGATGTTAATTCCATTATTGAAATACCAGATGATCTTTTGATCGGTGATTCATCCGATCCTCTTTCTGATCTTATTGATTTTGTATATCCAGCATTACTGGATAATTTTAATGAAATTTCATATTTTCAAGAAAGCGCTATACTTGCACCTTTAAACGAGGTTGTCGAAGACATTAATGATCGATTTTTAACTTTATTTCTGGGAGAAGAAGTTTAATATCTAAGTTATGATAGTATCGATAACTCTGAAAGTGTTGGGCCTGGTTTCGATCCAGCATTGCACTCGCCAGATTTTCTAAATGGTTAATGATGTTTGGTATGCTTAATCATAAATTGATTCTAAAAGTTGGTATTCCTATAATGTTACTAAGGAATATTGATCAGAAAAATGGTTTATGTAAGGGAACTCGATTACAGATTATTCAATTGGTGAGGCGTTTTATTGAAGTAAAGGTTATTTCGGGTACTAACATTGGTCATCGTACTTATATAACCCGTAGTACTCTAACTCCTACAGATAAAAAATTGCCAATCAAGTTGAAACAAAGACAGTTTCCTGTATCGGTTTGTTTTGCAATGACAATTAACAAAAGTCAAGGCCAGTCACTAGCAAGAGTTGGAATATATCTTCGACAGCCCGTGTTTACACATGGTCAGCTATATGTGGCTTTATCCCGAGTGAAGAGTAGAGTCGGAGTTAAAATGCTTATCTTAGATAAGGAGGGTAAAGTTACAAATAAAACTACAAATGTGGTTTATAAGGAACTGTTTAGTAATATATGAAATTATTTATGAAATTTTTATTTTCAAGTGTCTGTTATCTATAAAAGAATTGTAAAACGAATGTTATTTTGTTGTTTATGAAATTATCATTTTCAATTTTGTATTATGGAAATAGTAATTGTAGAAACAATGTTATTTTGGTTGTACGTATGTTGAAGTATCTTTTTGTTTAGAATATGTTATATTAACAACTATATATCATGTTATTGTCTCCTCGAGTGTTGTTGTTTAACGATTTATATATTTCCACCCGTGTCGTACACGGGTCAATAACCTAGTTAACAAATATAGAAATTGATAAAGAAACAAAATGAAATCCTTACCATAATACCTGCCAATTATAAAAAGTTAAAATCCTTACCATTATACCCTTGGATATAATTAAAAGGAAAAAATAAAAGAAAACAATTGATTGGTTGGAATAAATTCTCGCACTTCTCGCAATAAAATGACTTCTCTCCTGAACTTAAGCGCACACACATATATATATATATATATGTGTATATATGTATATATATATATATGGTTTCGTATAAGGAAGAGGATGATGCATATCAACCTTATATGCATCATACTAGGCTATATGATCCACATAGTATTTTTTAACAAACATTATTTTTACTCGGTATAACTAAAATCATTGCGACAGAAGACATTCAACCAACCACACTATAGTATGATATGTATTAGCCTCTTCCTTAGACGAGCCCAAATTTTAAAATTGATATATGTTAATAAAACCCTATATGCATCATATTAACTAATACGATGCATATGAAGGTTCCATATAAGAATAACTTGCATCATATTGCCTCTTATATAAAACCAAACATATATAAAATTGATATTTGTTAAAAAAACCTATATGTGTCATATCGTCCAATATGATGCATATCAAGGGCCCATATAATGTTGATGTGCATTATATTGTCTTCTTATACAACTCCAAAATCCATATAGAGTTGATTTTAAAAAAATCCTATATCTATCATACTGACCAATATGATGCATATCAGGTCTCCATATCACGTGTCCATATGCATTATTTTGCCAATTCATACAACTCCAAAATTCAAATAAAGTTGATATTTGGAGGGGAAAAATATATATGAATCTTATTGCCTCCCTATAAGCACCCAAACACACGCTTAAAACACACATGAATGAACGGCTGATCGTCCAGAAGAGTTTGACGACACGTTCATAGAGGTTCGGTTTCGTTTGGTGGGACATTGGAAAGAGATATCAAATGCCGCCTTCGCGAGGCATAGGTGCTTGTACACTGAGCGGAGACAGTGATGCCGCTTTTCATCGGTAGCGGCGAGGGTTGTTGTACCGGGGGGGTGTACATCACCATTATCGCCCTCTCTTTGGGTCTCTTTCCGGAGGGGGGCTCAAAGTTGTCGTCGCAGATCAATGCGAATAGGTTTGATCGAAAATCGGTGGTGAGCATGCGTTATACGTGCATGTTCAGTGGGCCCCTTTGTTTTCGATCTAGGGACCACCATATTTTAGTTCCCATGCTATTTTTTTTCGCACCCGCATCCGTAGTACGTGCATGTTTAGTGGCCCCTTTGTTCAATGGGCCCCTTTGTTTTCGCATCCGCATATGTAGCTGCCTCAGTACCCATGACATGTTGATGTGTTGCGTGGTGGCATGAAAATTTATCGCTCATGTGTTTGTTTCGAAAGAAAATGAAGAAAACTCTATATGAGTCTTGGAGATGATCAAGTCTATGTTGGAAGAGTGTATGGAGGCGCGTGTCATTCTAACAGGCAGGGACCAAACAGTCATGAACATGTGTTATAAAGTTACCACGAACACGTACAAGTATCTTTGCAGGTTCCACGCTAAACAAAACATTTTAAGGAACATCAAGAAGAGCTTTCTTGAAAAAGGAGTGTGTAAGTTAATATTTTTTAATGGATACATATAAGGCTGATATGTAGCACCCTCTTCTTTTTAATAAATATGATATTTAAAAAAAGCTAAATATGGTTCATATTGGTTAATATGATGCTTATCAAGTCTCTATATAAGGATCACATGCATCATATTAGCTCTTCGATATCGTTAAAATAAATAGATATTTAAAAAGAAAATTAAAATAAAAAAATGTATGGATCATATTGGGCAATATGATTCATGTCGGTTTTCCATATAAGGATCATTAGATCATATGCATCATATTGTCTCTCCCCTTCAAATAAATTTGATATTTAAAAAATATAAAAACAAAAAACTATATAGATCATATGCATATAAGGATCACCCTCTTCATATTGCAAGTTTCCCATCATTCAAATAAAAATTAATATTTTAAAAAAATAATCAAATATTATATAGGTCATAATGGGCAGTATGTGACATATTAGGTGTCCATGTAAGTGGTGTATGTATCATATTGCATATTTTCTATAGGACCCAAACACGCACCTTGAACACACACGAACCCGACCTGGCTACCCGACGACAGTATCTAGCGGACGGTCGGGATCTGCATGCCGCTCAGGATCCGCCCGCCGCTTAGGATCTACATGTCGCTCAGAATCCACTCGCAGTTCAGGATCTGCATGCCGCTCAAGATTCGTCGACCGCTCAGGATCCACAACCATAAGTTAGGTTGTTAACCAAGTTTAATTTCAAAAACAAGTTGTGATTTGTTAAGTATGTGCAAATTGATTATATATTTATGCAAATTTCAGTTGTTCATGTCTTTAATGTATGTTTAGCATGTTGTGTGGTGAATATTTGGTTAGCTACATATGCGTCGAAAACTTAGTATCGATTACTTCTAATTTTTAGTATAAAAATCAAACATAATCGCTCAGATAAAATGCATTATTATAAATAAAATAATTTAAAAAAAAAGTAGATAGTTTTTTATTACTACAATATGACCGATATGGACCATATAGTACTTATCACTATATAAGTAATTTCAACATTAATAAAAAATTATCACACTGTGGTTTATATGGTCCATATAGACCAATATGACAGTTTTTTTGTTTTTCGGTACACCAATATGCCTCATATTAATCAATATGGACCATATCAGGTGTCAAAATAGAAAAATAAGATGTCCCAGTAGACGGAGCCATGATAAATAGCCTCATTCTTTTTTTCACTCGGCTCCATTGATACTTCTAATCCTCATACTTTCTAATATGTAAAAAGGTAGTGTTAAAATGGTATAACGAAAAAGGAGACACATGGTTAACGTGTCTCACTGAGTGATAAACACATTTATTGTATTAAGGATACGATTCTTCATTCTTCATTCTTCATTTTCATATACATCTCTCAATTAATTACATCTCTCTTATATTTCGATATTATCATATTGGCATGCGGCTAAATCAGGTAAGAAAAGAGAGATTTTATTATCAAGTATTGTCAACGTTAAAAATCTTGATAAGGTATGTGGGCTTCCATTCCTAAAGCTTGAGTATTTCAAATAATAATATCATATCCCGTACGTGTTGAAAACAGTCTATATTAGTTATGGGATCTAGCACTATCGGTTTTATTTCACCGCACTGTTGTGCCTTCAGGTGAATGTTCACGGGCATTGACTTTAGGTGAGGATTTTTCCGAATTGAAAGACAAGTGTATCAAGATACGGTGAATTTAGCCAGTAGCTCATTTAAAAGATTCGATGACCATTCAAAAAAAAGGGGGATTTAGGCTGTAAAAGCAGGTTATATTAGATTATTAGATGTTTATAGCTAACTCTTCTTACTAAAATGGCAAATTTTCCGAATATATTAGATACTTAACCCAATTATACATGCTTGTTGTGTTGTAAAAGTAGGTTTACAAGGCTGAGTACTCCCCGAGTATTCACTGCAAGGTATGTCGCCGATGCGAATTTCTTTAGCTCCGCATAGTTACTAAGAATTGATCAAAGGTGGTTAATGTCAGCCAGAATCACATCTAGTCGGTAAACTTGGGAATAGTTTGACTTAAAAAACTAAAACATAATTTGTATTTCTATAATATCAAAGAACAAATATCAATTTTTTAAATTAATTATTAGCAATTTCTAGAATAATTTATTATTTAAAAATGTATCCTCTCTAATTTATTTTGATATTCACATATTTTGTTATAAATATTATAAAACTTATGATATTTGACATATATATAATATCCAAAATTTAGTTTTCTTTATAGTTACCGTGTCAGAGTACTCTGAGTACACCTAACTTCCCAATCAACTGCCTAAGATTTTCCTAGCCACTTTTACGACCTTGATAGCATGTATGTATTAGTGTATGAAAGGTTATTTATTTATTTTTTTGTGTCATGTGATGCAGTGATGACAATAACTTTTTATTAGATATTATATACTGGAAGGGAAGATGAAGATGTGAATTCAACGGCATGATCATTCTTTATGTTTCTATCCTGTTAATTGGTTTGACAAAGTATCTCAAGTTTAATGAACCCTGGAGGTTAGGTTGTCTATAACTTAACACAATTTCTACTTGGATTGTTCTGTGTTGTCGCTTTACTCTATGCAACCCATTAGATTTAGATTAGTTTAAGGTGAAGTTGTTGGTCATATGTCATTAGATTTGTTGATCTACATATATATTTAGGCCCTACCAGTCTACCACTGCTCATTTGTTACGTGGATTTAAAACTTTGTAACACTTGGAACCGCATTATTCATGTATAAGACCAAGTATATAATGCACAATTATTGACTAATTGATACATATCGATGGGCAATGTGCGACTGGATATATCGGTTTTTTTTGGAAAAAAAAAAGAAAAACTAAAGTTCTATTATCACATATATAAAACAATTATAAACGTTATTCCATTATTAAACATCAAAATTCACACAACTACATCGTGTGCACACACTCTTCTAGTACTTTAAGATGTTCTATCAGAATGTTTTGAAGTATAAATTTAAATAACTTAATTTCCATCACAAAAATTAATAATACACAGGGTGTTGATGATTCGATTTTAAATAGTAAAATCGTTTAAACCAATCACCGATTTGATTTCATGGTTTTTTTTATTTTATTTTCTTGATAGATTGGCTTTAAGAATTTCAAATTATAGCAAACTGTTTGATTTTAGTTCATATGGCCATATAAAACTGGACTGGACTTTATCATCACTAAAGCAAGCCATATAGTTAAAAATTTTATAAAGCTAGGAGATTGGGCTAACTTCATTCAACCTGGGCTCTACGATTGCTGACTTTTTAAATCCCTTAGGAGGGTAGGCCAACGTCACTTCACTCATTTGTTCCTATCCAACAAGAATGCAGAGAAAAAATGCCAGTGCTCAACTACACACATTCAACTAGTATCTGTCCAGTGTCCACTGAACACTTTCTCCTTTAGCATTCGAACCACTTAGGTACCGCTCTTTCTTTCATTTTTCAATCATATGTTTTGTTGATTTGTAAATAAAACTTTGTGTTTATTCAAAATTGATTTCTCAAAACGCTGAATTATTAGTAAACGTAACTGAAATTGAAAGACTGCATTGGTTGTACATGGAAATTGAGATTGTTATATGCTATCTGTACGTGAATCACATTGGTGAATTTTATATTCGTTAAACGATAATAACTAATGACTGTTCGGTTTGGTTCCATCTTTCAACAATTCGGTTTTGGTTTTCTATTGGCTCACTAAAAATCGTTAGTTGATATCAATTTGAACTCTAAACCTACAAGAAAGTTCAACAATGCGACAAGTTTGTATAACATAAGGAATTCACCATTATTGTTTCTGTATAATGTGATAAGAAAAAACGTATAAAAGGTTTCCTAATTTAAGACATCCTAAGAATACATATATATTACATATGTATCATATAAAATTTGAGAAAACTAAATAAAGTTGGAAGTACAAGCATGGTATATATTAATCAAGCAATTAATAAGAGATATCAATCCAAAGTTCGTCCTCCACTGCCAAGATATTTGAAACTTGTCGCATTGTTGGCCTTTCCTGTGGGTTAGAGTTCAGACATGCTCTTGAGATAATTAGAATGGACTCCACTAGTTTTTCAACTTGGGCAGATGGTGGCGGTATCCGACTATCTCCCACATTGGTAGGCAACAAATAATCAGCAAGAAAAGCTGGTAAAGATGCTATGAGTTCTCCAGGATGCTTTCCCATGATCACTTCGAGTGCAACAACTCCAAAGCTATACACGTCACATTTCTCAGTTGCCACCATTGTATAAGCAAGCTCTACATGCACAAGGGTAATATCAATCCATATACAACAGGGTCTAACATATACATATATTTTTGAAAATTTAGAAGATATATGTATATCAAAACTAAGTTACCTGGTGCTATATAACCATAGGTGCCTGCAACGGTTGTCCAGTTTGACGAGTCTAGCTTTAAAAGTTTTGTCGTGCCAAAATCAGAGATATGTGCCTCATAATCAGAATCAAGAAGGATGTTGGCTGCTGAAATGTCTCTATGGACTATAGGTGGTGAGCAATCGTGGTGCATATAAGTCAAACCATTAGCTACAGCCCTTACTATATGGACCCTTTTCAACCAATCCAATTCCTTTGATAGGATATCACTATTTAAGATCGCCTGAGGCTTCCCTTTTCAAGGTATTCATAAATTAAAAACGAGTGACGGGAATGGTTGCAAAATCCAAAGAGCTTCACTATGTTCCGATGCCTTATGTTGGTTAATGCGCGTACCTCACTAAGGAAGCCTTTATGATTAATTAGATTTTCTGATGATGAAGAATGAATTTTCTTGACAGCTACCGTAATATTGTTAGGTTGTAACTTCGCTTTATACACAGAGCCGCACCCACCGGTGTCAATACAATATGCTTCATCAAAATCATTCGTCACCTTTAGGATTTCATCATACGCTGCTCTTCCATCAAAGTTTGATATTGAGAAGAAATCATTACCTTCTTCAACCAGTGGTTCCACTGGAGAAGAGCTTTTCCTTTTTAGTTGATAAGCATAGAGGCCGCCGAGTAACATTGCCCCGAAAAGGGGGAGTATCATCACAAGGACGAGCCTATGATGAAAGCTATCATTATTTTTCTTCATTGGAGTTTGACTTTCACAAAGTTTCAAACCTGTAACATTTCCACACAAACCTGGATTGCCTTGGAATACTTGTATGGACGAATTCTTGAAGATAGCAAATGAGGTAGGAACGGGACCTACCAGCTCATTGTAAGAGAGGTCGATATCAATCCCACTTGGCAATGTTTTAAAGGCATCAGGAATGGAACCAGATAATTTTTTGTGAGAAAGATTCAAGTATGCCAAAAATACTAAACTTCGAATTTCAGATGGAATCATTCCCGTAAGTGAATTCCAAGAGAAATCAAGTGTCGTAAGCTGCCCTAATTTACTAATCTGAGATGGGATTTTTCCACTGAGCTTGTTATCACTAAAATTCAAGTAATATATCTATTTCCACTGACCAACGTTTCTCGGTATCGGACCGTGCAATCTATTTGAGGATAGATCGAGAGCTAGGAGATTTTGAAGTGACCCAAGCTCTTGAGGTATAACACCTGAAAGTTTGTTATCTTGCAATAATAATTTCAGCATACCTCTCACATTTCCAAGTTCCCTTGGAATCTCACAAGCCAAGTTATTTGAAGAAAGATTAAGTCTTTGTAGTCTAGTAGAATCTCCAAGTTGGGGTGGTATGCAACCACTTATGTTGTTATATCCCATCAACAAGGTTGTCAAGTTATTGCATTTACTCCAGTTTTGAGACAACTGCCCATGAAAATTGTTGTGACTGACATCAAGTAGATCTAAACTTGGAAACACTCCAAAACTATCTGATATATCTCCAGTAAATTGGTTAAAATCAAAATGACCTCTTATTAAGCTATGGCAGTTCCTTACACCTATCGGTATAGGACCTGTGAGTCGATTATGACTTACTGATAAATGTTGAAGCATTCTCCCATGGCATAAATCTTCAGGCAAATGGCCAGACAATTGATTATTGTCCATTTCTAGCTCAAGCATGACTGAACTTGACAGTACTCCTTGTGGTATAGGACCGGATAGATTATTCGCACGAAGATACAAATATTGTATGTCTCCTAGGTTTTTAAGTGACGAAGGTATAGAACCACTGAGTTGGTTTTCACTCAACGCCAACTGTGTGAGAGACTTTAAGTTCCCTAGTTCAGCAGGAATGGGCCCAGAGAGTCTATTTTGGTACAAGTGTAGGAGATTCAAAGACTCCAAATTACCCAACGATGAAGGAATTGGGCCTGTTAGACGGTTTGAATAGAGGCTGAGGCTCTGAAGTGAGACCAGGTTACCGAGTTCTTGTGGGATCGAACCATTCAAATTGTTTTTGAAAAGGAACAAAACGGTAAGCCGCTTCAAATTCCCAATAGTAGGTGGGATAGGACCACTCAGAGAATTGTTACTAATATACACTTCCACAAGATTGACAAGGTGTCCAAACTCATGTGGAATTTGACCAGAAAGCTTGTTATCATCTAGGTATAAGCAAGTCAAATTTCTTAAGTTGCCCAAAGTTGGAGGCAGTTCTCCTTCCAGAGAATTGTCATACAAGGCAAGCTCAGAGATAGAGGTTAGTTGACCAATCTCTTGTGGTATAGGCCCATTTAACTGATTTTCAAAAAGGTGGAGGGTCTTGAGATTAGCTAACATCCCTATTTCCGGTGGGATTACTCCTGAAAACTTATTTCCTGAAAGATCAAGATAAACAAGTTTCGACAGGAGCTGGATTTGTGCAGGGATTGGACCGAAAAAGTGGTTTACACTAAGCTCAAAACGAGAAAGATTGTGGAGAAACGAGAATGGGAACTGGTCAAGAGTAACGTTTAAGTCAGAGGTTGTAAGATTCAACGTGTGAACGGTCCAGTCGTCGTTGCAACCGACACCAAACCATGAAGTGCATGGAGTGGAAGCAGTAGCATTCACATGGAGGGGAGTCCAAGAAGAATATAATGGGGAGTTTGAAATTTGAAGGCTAGCTTTCCATTTAAGAAGAGCATTGGCCTCCTCCAAAGATGCAGAAGCGAATTTTGAAGGTGAAATGATTAGAAGAGCTAGAGATAAAAGTAACAATTGTGTACAAGACATCATTTGCCTTGTCATGTTTCTTGATTTGAAAAATGATGGGTCGTGTGTTCTAATTTATACTCGAGCGGCTAATTTTATCTCCGGGCAATGCCATATTTCCACAAGGAGTGTGCTTTACTTTGAGAGAAATAAGTAGTTATCGTTGTTATGTGAAGAGTGTTTATTACTTGAGGAATAAATGTCTTTTAGCAAACGACTTAGATTCAAAGCATTAAAGGTATTGACGTGCTTCACACTGTAGGACAGGCTGGGCCTCATAAGAACTAAAAAGTAAACAAATAATTAAAACGAATGAACGTGGTACATGTCGTGAGTACTAACCAGTTGAAATTGAGAAATATGGAAAGAAAAGGTCGTTGGTATTAATTATTCTGTGGGGTTATAAGATCACTTTCATATGATATTATGGATACCTATGTTGACTCAAGTCAAGATAAAGAGACAATTTAATTTCTTCTGAAAGATATCTCAACAAGTAAAACACAGCGTCAAACCGGCCGTTTTATCGGGTTACCAGTCAGGATTACAGGTCGGATTAGAGCCTGGGCGCGTTCGCTTCACTGACTTTTTTTAAAGGATTTGGAATTGGAATAGGAATTGGAATTGGAATGGAATGGAATAGAATGGAATGGAATGTTTGAGAATCCCTATCATGTGTTTGGTTTGTTAATATGTATTGGAATTGAAATCTTCTTCATTCTTGGTTTTTTTTTTCTTTAAGAACGAGGGCAAAGGCGGAAACATTTTAGTTTTTTTACATTTTTCGTTTTTGATTTATATTTTGAGTTATGATTTTTTTATTAATTTTTTTGAATTTTTTTTGAAGGGGTTTTTATTGTTAATAAGAAAATCCTTAACAATCCTTTCAAATAGATGGGATTTTAAAATCCCATGAAATGTGGGATTTTAAAATCCCATGAAATGTGGGATTTGATGGGATTAGTTTCCATTCTCATTCTTTCATTTAATGAAACGAACATATCAATTCATGGGATTTAAAATCCCATTCCTTAGAATTCCTTACAAATCCTTGAAACGAACAGGCCGGCGTTCGCTTCACGGACTTTTTTTAAAGGATTTGGAATTGGAATAGGAATTGGAATTGGAATTGGAATAGAATGGAATGTTTGAGAATCCCTATCATGTGTTTGGTTGGTTAATATGTATTGAAAATGGAATCTTCTTCATTCTTGGTTGTTTCTTTTTTTAAGAACAAGGGTAAAGGCGGAAACGTTTTAGTTTTTTTACATTTTTCGTTTTTGATTTATATTTTGAGTTATGAATTTTTTATTAATTTTTTTGAATTTTTTTTGGAGGGTTTTTATTGTTAATAAGAAAATCCTTAACAATCCTTTCAAATAGATGGGATTTTAAAATCCCATGAAATGTGGGATTTGATGGGATTTAGTTTCCATTCATATTCTTTCATTTAATGAAACGAACATATCAATTCTTGAGATTTAAAATCTCATTCCTTAGAATTCCTTATAAATCCTTAAAACGAACAGGCCCTTTGATCTTAGAACCGGGTGAATTCTATTATAATTATATATATTTTTATATACATATAACGTATATGTAATAATAAATAATAATTTATATGAATGTATGTATAAGAATTAATCACAGTACGTATTCTTTGGCACATGTGAGTTTTATTCATTCAAACAAATTACAAAAATAATAATTAGGATTTTACCCGGCTCGTTGCGTCGGAGCAGGTCGGTAAAATCCGGATAATGGTAAAACTCAAGCATTGTCGGTCTTGGGCTTGAGACGGTAAGTCGACTCGAATTCAGCCTGTTTCGTTACGGTAACATAACTAAAACAAAATTGCATCTTGGGAGCAAACCGCCGCTTTGTGGCGATTGACACGAATTCTGTAGGTATTAGCTAGATTCGTACCCGTACATACATTAAACCCCAAACACAAATTAGTAAACACCAAGAATAGTAGTGATACTCGTGTAGCATATGATACAAAAATTTAATTATTTAAAACAATGCTTATTCTGTCAGTAAAACACAATCGTTGCATTTAGTCAATATCATCTATGTTTGTTTACGTTTTAGAACTAAACCCAAATATATTTCGTCAAGTTCACATTATTAAAACAAAAACATTGGTGTTATGACGACTCGATGTGAATTTTGTCGGTATCAATTAGATTCATTACATGTACAAGAACTGAATCTAAAAATAATTTTGTCATATTAAAAAGAAATATAAACAAATAAAACCTATAACAAAAAAAATCCAAATAAAAGATGCTAGTGTGGAGACTTGAACTTGGGCTAATTGGTATATCAAGAACTATGAAGCATTCCACAAACCATTAAACCAACTCAATAACTTGAATAAATATTGAAAGTAAATACATATATAGTCAAATTCATAGCCCTAAAAAAAACTTTTGTGGCACTAAAGTTCTCAATTATACTAACTAGGTAATACTCCCGGCGCATTGCACCGGGCTAATGGCGTGGTTAGTAAAAAAGTAAATTCGTCAATGCTTAAATACATCAAATTAGCATATTAAAACAAACACATTATGGTAACGAACCTACACAAATTCAGTTAGTACTGGGTTACATCACCGAAACTAAACCCAAAATAATTACATTAACAAAACTCGTGTGCTGACGCTTTAAAACTATGCAAATTCGTCTGTATCAACGGCACCGAAACCAAATCATAAAACATAATTAGTAAGCCTAAGAAATATATTAAAAATAACAAAATAAGCATATTTAAAAATATAACAATGATAAATTTATGATTAGCTATTAACTAAGATATACTAAGCTTGAAAGTATAAAAAAAAATAAAGGAGGGTCATTATAAGAACAATTATTACCATATAATTTAAATAACTAAAAAAAATGATAAAAGATGCAACAAGTGAGAGTTGAACTTTCTCACCCTTTTTCGATACCTAAGTTAAGATATTTGAAAACAACTAACACTAATTTACTTAGGTTGTGTTTGTTTTTGCTTCAAATATCTGCAAGAAGCATATGTCTGCGGACGCACAGACATAAGCCTCTAAAGACAGTTTGTTTAAAAAAAATAAAAGATCTGAAAACTGTTTTTATGGTCTTAAATAATAAGCTAATATCCATCATCTTCACACTTATTCAAACTTCTTCACACTTCTTAACTACCTACCAACACCCAATGTTCAGCACCACCACCGCCACCCACCGTCCGCCACCACAAACCATCCACCACCACCACCACCACCATCCGCCACCACCACCACCACCCACCGTCCGCCGCCACCACCATCCACCACCACTACCCATCGTCCGTCTCCACCACCTCCACCATCCATCACCGCCACCACCCACCACCACCATCCACCACCCAACACAACCGTTCCTCACCACCACCACCCATTGTCGGCCACCATTACCTTCCACCACCCACTGTCCACCAGTTCGTACACCACAACCAATTATTTTAGCAGTTTACAGGCGTCAAATGACTTTTATCCACTGTGGTATATATAATAGGTAACTAATTTTCAGCTTATGCAGACGATATCCAGTTTATAAAACAAACAGTATTATATTTTCAAATTACAGACCTTCAGACCACATCTTCAGTTGCAGACATGAAATCAGATTGCAGACAATTTTTGTCTTCAAAATCAAACAACACCTTAAACATCTAACAACAAGCTTCTACAAAGTTTGTGGCACCAACCACTTGATTTTTATCTATATATATAATACTAGTTTGATCCTCCCGTGATACGGGGGTTTATTTAAGTTTTTGTTTCATTTTGCTATTTTATGATGATTTATTTTATTATTTAACGTAGTTTTGTTTTATTTAATACATATATATATTAGTTTATTATTATATTTTTTAGCTTTTGATTTTTTTTCAATTGGGATGTGTAGGTTTTCTAACGAACACAAGCATGCTGATTTTTTTAAATGAATTAACATAAACGAACATGAGCATGTTGACTTTTTTAAATGAATAAACATAAACACAAATATTTGTCTAATGAAAATAGTGACGTTGATGTAGTTGACGATGGTGGGTAGTATCGAAAGTTAACCGGCGATGGAGATGATAGACCAGCAACAGAGAACATGCAAAGAAGATAAATTAAATTAGGGTTTGATAATAAAAGTTTTTACTAGCGAAAACTTTTGTTTTTGATTTGAAAGAGTTTCACAAATAAGTAAGATGTTTTAACCCATTTAAAGACTATCCGGGTTTGGTGAGACTCATACCCGTAAATTCGGGTCAAATGCATAAGAAGCCTCAATTTAGAAATCAAGCAATCTGGTGACTCTAGTGAATGAGGGGGATAACCTGAAAGCGACACGTAAGATTTTATGGTAGACAGTTATATAGATAGTTAGATTAGATTAGATTAGATATAATAATAATAATAATAATAATAATCTCTCGACTAGCTGGCAAAGTGTGATACACTGAAGAGGTAGGTCCCAGCAGGGCTCAGTTGGTCCCGCATGACTCACCTTGAACAGGGATGTCTGCGCAAAGACCATCTACTCCCGCAGGACCCACCATGCTCAGAGAAGCCTACGCGCAGTATGCAAGCTGCATACGCAGGGAAAAGCCTCCCAATGGTAAAGTAACCCGCCTGTTCCCGCAGTTGCGGATACAAGCCATCAGGGAAGGCTACCCGCACAGCATAGCTACACGCATAAGGCTTAACACTTACAAATATTCAGTGTCACCTGAAAGAATGAGCAAAGGCGGGAGGGGGAAAACTCCCGCCAAAAGGGGCCAGTCCGTATGATGGAGGATCTTTTGCGTGATACCTGACGAGGTAAAGACAAAAGATCTGACCAAGAATGCTACAGCTCACTGACAGCAGCGTGGCAGACAGCACGCCACAGCACTGTGACCAATAGCCGCCGCCTGCCCACCAACTCCTGCCAGACCACGTGCCTAGCCTGCAGTTGGTAGAAGACGAAGAGTGCACGGCACGCCTGCTCTGTGTCAGCCGCTACCTATCCACCACTCACAGGTAGGGCACGTGCATAGGTTACAGTTGGTAGCGTGTTGGGCCGGCTAAACCCCTTGGAAACCCACCTTCGGCTATAAAAGACAGCAAATGGTATTATCATTTCATCATCTACTATCTCGTATAACTTACTTGATAACTGCTCTAATAGTATTCATATACTTTTATATTCAAAGAGCAATATAGACTGATTCTCACGCCGGAGGGTGGTCACAAGGAGGAACCCCCCCCTTCTCAGTGACGAGCTTACGGTGTCTGTTTTGCAGGTTCCCTGAAGTACAACTTACTCTGCTGGACCTAACCTTCGTGGGAAACATTACTTAGCCCCCAGATTACCTATAATCTGCCCGGGGTCACTTAGTGTTTCTTCATTGGCGCCATCCGTGCATAAAGCTAGAACTACATCTTTCTCCAGTTTTTCAAAACTTCCAAGATGACTAGAGAAATTCCGGTAACCACAACCCCAGCCACTGGGGTAAACACCGGCAACACAATGTTTACAAACACTACCCCAGCCACCCAAGCTGGGGCAAGTGAAGTACATTTTACGAACACTACCCCAGTAACTCATGTAGGGGCAAGTGGAGTAAATATTCCACTGGGATTCACTGATACCCAGCTGGAAAAACGAACTCGAGCCCCTCGCCAAACACTTGATCAAGTGAAGGCATGGGCCGAGGCACGTCAACGAGAATTTCAGGCTGAGTTGGACGAACGCTTGCGTTCAGTCCAACAAGCTGAGGAATTCGGTAGTACTCGCCAGCACCTCAACATGAGTAGTGAGTACGAGCACTCGGACGACGAGAGGGAAGACTCCGACACCGACGCGAACCCTCGCCATAGGGCGAAAGGGAAGCGTAAGGAAACGGATCCCCAGCCAAAAAGGAATTTTGGGGAAGCATTCCAACCAGTCACGGAAAAAAGCTCGCGTGACTTCTCCAAGGCCTTTAGACCTACTGCCACAAACGCAGGAAGGTCAAAATTTGCAAGGGACATTGCAGAAGCAATCGCCCCGAGGAGTGCCAAACAAATGTCCAACATTGGCACATACGATGGTCTATCCGACCCAGATGACCATCTGAACAGGTTCATTGCGGGGGCAACCGTCAGTAACTGGACGGAACCCACGTGGTGCTACATGTTCCAGATGACTCTGGTAGGAGCAGCCAGAGCATGGTTCGACCGTTTACCGGTCCACCACATTTATGACTGGGCAGACTTCCAGAACAAGTTCAGTCAACAGTTTAGTCAACAGAGGAAGCACACTGAGGAGCAGTGGACGATCCTCAACTGTGTGAGAGAAGAGGATGAATCCTTACTGGACTTCATCACCCGCTTCAACTCCAAGAAGCTGAGTCTGGGCAACATCAGCGAAGACCTCGTTCGCGCCGCTTTCATTCAGGGCGCTGAGTACCCAGAACTTATCCGCACTCTGACGGGTAAAGACGGCATGCCATCTACATGGGATGCCATAATGACGGCAGCCAAGCGCTTCGCCGAAACGGAGAAACAGCTGGGAAGAGATCTCCCCCAGAATACAAACCTCTACACACAGAGGACAAGGGAGAACAATGTGAGAACCGCCCGGCTAAACAAAAAGAGGCGGCAAGGTATTTGGCAGTCAAGGATAAACTTTGACACCCCCTCAAGCTCTCGCCCTCTGGTTGGCGGAAGGGACAACACGCACCCTTCGAACCGGAAAAACCGTTGGACGCCACTCACCAAGAGCGTCACGGAGATATTTGCCACGGAAAAACTGCCATGGCCAAAAGCCCCAGCGATCCGACAGAAACCCAATGCGGATCAGAGCAAGTCTTGTGACTTCCATGGGACAAAGGGCCATAGCACTGAGGAGTGCACATCCTTGAGGGACATCGTCGAGACATTCGTCAAGGATGGGAGGCTCGCACACCTCGTGGCATCTATCAAGAAGGGAGGAAGGAACGACAACAGGTACAGGGGTAACGGACGAAAGCCCGTCGACATCAGCATCAACATGGTCCATGGTAAGGTCAGAGGAAGAAAGAGACCGATGACCGAACCATGCGCATGGAAGGAAGCAGAAGTGCGCTTCCCGCGAGTGCCGGGAGGCCCAAACAAAGAAGGCCCCATTATCATTAAAAGCCAGCTGGGGCACTACATCACCTCCCGCACCCTCGTTGACAATGGCGCATCGTCGACAGTGATGTACAGGCAGTTCTTCGACAAGCTCGATGATGAAGACAAGGAACGCCTGGAGACGGTCTACGCTTCAATGGAAGGGTTTGACGGTAGCATGAACACTCCCTTGGGCATCCTATCTTTCCCCGTCACTCTCACCGGTGGGAATTATTCACGCACGGAGGATGTGGATTTTGTTGTGATGAAAAAACCACATCATACGTATGACATCCTATTCGGGAGAGACGGGATGGCAAGATTCAACGCCGTGGTATCCTTAGTCCACGGCATGATGGGATGGCCAACAACTGAAGGCGTAGCGATGATCACGGGCATTCCCCAGGTATGCATCGCATCTGTCTCCTCTAAACCCAAACCGAAGATGGCCAAACAAACCATCACTGAACCTGAACAGTGGGCATTCAATGGGAAATATCCCGATCAGGCCGTTACCATTGGCCCGACAATTGTTGATCCAACACGCACCTTACTCAAGCGCTTACTGCAGCGAAACGCAGACATCTTCGCGTGGACACCAGCCGACATGACTGGTGTACCCCGGGGAAAGGCAGAGCATAAGCTCAAATGCGATCCGGCCGTTACGCCGATCGTACAAAAGCGCAGAGTAATGGGGCCCGAGCAAACCAACGCGTGCAGAACCCAAGTCAAGGAACTCCTTGATGCGGGCATCGTGCGCGTCAGCAAATATCAAACATGGGTTGCAAATCCCGTAATGGTACCGAAGAATAACAAACAATGGCGCATGTGCATAGATTTCAAAGATTTGAATAAAGCATGCCCCAAAGATTGTTATCCGTTGCCAGAAATTGATCTCAAGGTGGATTCGGTGGCACCATTTCGCCTTAAATGCTTCTTGGATGCGTATAAGGGGTACCATCAAATCCACATGGCTGTAGATGACCAGGACAAAACCGCCTTTCGGACGCCCGATGGCACATTTTGTTATAAAATGATGCCGTTCGGACTTAAGAACGCGGGGTCCACGTACCAACGACTAATGGACAAAGAGTTTCACGCCCAAATTGGGAGAAACTTGGAAGTCTATATGGATGATTTGGTCATCAAAAGCCCCGAGCCAGAGGCGATGTTGAAAGACATTGAGGAAACTTTCAACACGCTCAGAAAGATAAACATGAAGCTCAACCCGAGCAAGTGTTCATTTGGGGTGGAAGGGAAGTTCTTAGGAGTCATTATTACTAAAGATGGCTTCAGAGCGAACCCTGAAAAGGTCGAAGCCATTGTCAAAATGGAATCACCTACCACCATAAAACAGGCTCAAACACTTAATGGACGACTAGTCGCGCTTAACCGCTTTTTGGCAAACCATGCGGATAGGTCGTTCCCTTTTGTGTCAACGCTAAGAAATTGTTTAAAGAAAACGCACTTCCGCTGGACACCAGAAGCGGAAGCAGCTTTTCAGGAGATTCGATCACGCCTGATCGAACTCCCAACACTCACGGCACCACAAGCGGGGGAGGAGTTAATCCTATACCTCTCCGCAACAGATAGAGCAACCGGGGCAGTCCTGCTTGTAGAACGAAAAGGCATCCAGATGCCAATCTATTATGTTAGCCGCGTGCTGGCAGACGCGGAAACCCGGTACTCTACCCTGGAAAAACTGGTCTTGGCACTTATACACGCTTCACGCAGGTTGAGACGATATTTCCAGGGTCACCCAATCACTATTCTCACCAACTTCAAACTCTCAAATGTTCTAGGCAAACCCGAGTTATCGGGACGTCTAGCCAAATGGGCAATTGAATTGGGAGAATATGCGATTCAATACAAGCCGAGACCAGCCATTAAAGGTCAGGTCCTGGCTGATTTTATTGCAGAAGTCCCCGCTTCACGGGAGAAAGAGTGCCAGGAGGAGGTTCAACCCTCCCCAGCACACGAAATCGATGAAGTCTGGCGACTCTACACTGATGGAGCAGCTAGTAACGAGGGTTCAGGCGCAGGGTTAAAATTAACAAATCCAGCAGGCCAGGAATATACTTATGCTATTCGGCTGGATTTTCCAAGTACGAATAACGAAGCTGAATATGAAGCATTCCTGGCCGGATTGAGGATTGCGCGAAAGATGGGTGTAAAAAATTTGGAAGCCCACGTAGATTCCATGCTAGTGGCAAACCAAATAAACGGGACGTACACGGCTGTGAACGACACAATGGCCCTGTACCTTGCCCAAGCCAAAGCCATCATGCGCGATTTTAATGATTGTAAAGTGATACACGTCAAGCGCAGCGAAAACAAATCTGCGGATGCGTTAAGCAAGCTTGCATCACTGGCCTTCACCCACTTGGGAAAGGACATCCGCGTGGAACTCCTCGAAACACCATCAGTCCCGCACAAGGAAATTTGTGTCATCCAAACCGGTACAGAAACATGGATGACCCCAATAATAAAATACCTTGAAGCAGGAACGTTACCAGAGTCGAAGTCACAGGCAAGAAAACTACGCTGTAAAGCACTGAATTATCAGCTGGTCAATGACACCCTTTACAGACGTAACTTTCTTGGCCCATTGTTAAGATGCGTGGACAACCAAGATGCTGACTACCTCCTAAGGGAGGTTCACGAAGGCATCTGTGGAGTACACGCAGGCCCCCGCGCTGTGGTAGCCAAGCTAAACAACGCGGGATACTTCTGGCCGGGGATGCATATGGACGCGTTGGCATACATCAGAAAATGCAGGTCTTGCCAGCTTTACGCACCCAACACGCATCGCCCGAAAAATGAACTTGTTCCTGTCACTTCCTCGTGGCCATTTCAGAAGTGGGCCATTGACGTGACAGGCCCATTTCCAACAGCAGCTGGGAATGTTCAGTTCCTAGTGGTAGCCATTGACTACTTCACCAAATGGATAGAAGCGAAACCTTTAGCCCAAACAACCGCAAAGCATATCAAAAAATTTATTTGGGAATTTATTATTTGTCGTTTTGGACTTCCACAGAATTTGGTAAGCGACAATGGCACCAACTTTGCTGACAAGAAGCTACAGCAGTGGCTGAAAGAACTTCAAATCACCCACACCTTTACCTCAGTGGCACACCCGCAAGGTAACGGTGAGGTGGAAAGAGCAAATAAGAGCATCGTCGAAGGCATAAAGAGAAGACTCTTGGAACATAGATCCGGTTGGGTGGACGAGCTTCCACACGTCCTTTGGGCAAACAGAACGCTGAAGAAGACCAGTACGGGAGAAACCCCGTTCAGTCTCACTTATGGCACTGAAGCCATGATCCCAGTCGAAATCGGTTTACCCTCACCAAGGGTCTTAATCCAACCAGAAGACAATGATGCGGAAAGACGGTTAGACCTTATGCTAACCGAAGAGCGCAGAGACTTAGCCGCCGTGCGTGAAGAAAACTACAAACGACAAATGCAAAAATACTACAACACGCGGGTAAAACTCTGCAACTTCAAGGAAGGAGACTACATACTGCGTAACAACGAGGCTTCGAACCAACAACGCCCAGGAAAGTTGGCCCCGATTTGGGAAGGGCCATACATTATCAAAGAAGTTCTGGGAAAGGGCGCGTACCGGCTCGAAAGGCTCGATGGCACTCCCATCCCTAGAACATGGAATGGAGCTCAATTACGCAAATGTTATATGTAGATCAATTCCAACTTGTAAAGAAAAGGCCTAGAGCCACTTCTAATGGAAATGATTCTCCTTTCATGATGTATTAATAGCTTGTAACCTATGAACTTCCCTTACGGGAAGAAGTAGTTGCGTGTGGAAGGCGGCAATACCCGCATAAACACAACGCCAAAATGTTAAAAAGCTCTAAGGAAAACCTACACGCAGGTCAGATGTAGGTAAAGTTTAGCCATCCTTGTAAGTGCAAGTGACGGTCTTACCCGCACAATCACGAACAAGGAAGCCAAACTTAACTTACCGTCTACCACGTTAAAAGGTTAACTTATGAACACTTAAAAAAGGATAAGAAAAACCTACACGCAGGTCAGATATAGGTCTAAAGTTAAAGCCATCCTACTAAGTGCAAGTGACGGTTACACCCGCACAATCACGAAAGAGGAAGCGAAAACTTTAGTCCATTATCAACCACGTTCAAAGGTTTAACTTAATGCCTTAGAAATTTCGAAAAGGAAAACCTACACGCAGGTCAGATAGAGGGTAAAGATTAGCCATCCTACCAAGTGCAAGTGACGGTTTT
This sequence comes from Bidens hawaiensis, assembly GCF_021521415.1. Lineage (NCBI taxonomy): Eukaryota > Viridiplantae > Streptophyta > Magnoliopsida > Asterales > Asteraceae > Bidens > Bidens hawaiensis. The sequence goes on along the minus strand of NW_027497135.1, from coordinate 140,105 downwards.
ACCCGCACAATCACGAAGGAGGAGGCGAAACTTTAACCCATCATCAACCACGTTCAAAGGTTCTTATTCTAAACACTTGGGAAATTGCTAATTTAAACTAAGTATGCAAGTCATAAGTTTATAAAGCAAAGAACCCAAGGAAGGAAATAACAATCTTATACGCAAAGAGATTAATATTTCACAATCAATTACAAGAATGGCTGGGTAACTACCCGCCTAAAAGAAATCTATACAAGGCTAAGTCTATCCTAGCAGTGGGAAGGGATCTTCAGGATCAGGCTTCAGGGCCACCTCCGCTTGGACCAGCACCGTCAGAGCGCGGCTGCCCAAGGAAAGCCTTAAGGATGCTTAGCCCATCATCAGCAGCAGCAGCTTCATTCACCTTCTCCACCACTGGATGCGGGAAGGCAGCGTACTGATTCACAGCTTGGTCATAAGCAGCTTCAGTATTAACATTGAATAAAGGGAAGTTGGAGGGCGGAAAGCCTCTCTCAGCAAACCCTAGACCAAGCAGGAAGCCAGTCTTCTGCCCATCCTCATGAGAAGCGTTGAGGGCTGCGCTCATTGCATCGTCGTAAGAGGTCTCTGAAAGGACCCGACGCACAACCTACAAAAGAAAATTACAAGTTAGAACATTTTCTAATTACGAGCGGAAAGCGTAAAGAAAAAGATAAAGATACCTCAGGCAACGCTTCTCGAAGCAGCCATTGGAGGGTAGCTTGACTTTCTTTGTAAGCACGTTCGGCTCCGCTTTTATCAAGGTTGGCAAGTTGAACTTCCTTGGCGGCAGCTTCTTCGACGCTTTTGAGTTTCCTTTCAGTACGGTCAAGCATCCCCCTCTGGTCAAGGATCTCCTGCAGCTTCTTGGCATCTTCCATTGCCAAGGCGTCATGAGCATGCTGAAGAGCCTTTAATTTGCATTTAAGCTGCTCATTCTCTTCGCGAAGTGGCTCAGCAACAGCTTCAGCCTTGGCAGCCCTCTCAGTTGAGTTTCGCGCAGTCTCCTTGGCCAGCCGAAGCTGTTCATTCACAGCTTGGGCAGCCTTGGAGCGGGCCTCGAGTCGCGCCTGGACTTCAACCTCGAGGGCCTTGAATGCCTTCTCCTTCTCGGCTGCGGCAGCGACCAACTGCCGGTTCTCCTCCCGAAGAGCCCGCGCTTCAGATACATCTTTGGCGCGAGCTGCTTTTAACTTGTCGTTTTCACGACAAAGCAGCTCGACGCGGGGCTGCGTTCGGGCCTGGAGAACCCGAAGCTCATTGGTTAGCCTACCCTCTTGGTAGCTAGCCATGGCTTCCCCCAACGCACCATGAGGAGCAGCGTGGCGAGCCCAGTCCACGCACTCCACAGGGGTGCGAAGGGTTGTTCCTCGGCGTATGTTCCATCTTGGAACATACACTTCATTGGAATCCGACACTGCAAAAGAAACAAAGGCAGTTAGGAAAAGATGACAAAAATATACAAAGAAAAAAGAACCCTACGTACCTGTAGGGTCAATAACAGGCCGATAGCCGCCAAACCCATCACCTGAACCTAAAGGAAATCCATCCAACAGGTCAGGCAGACGGGAAGGTGGCGTAGATCGGCGGGAAGCCCAGCGCGTACCTGATGGTCCGGCCGTCGGTGCCGGTGGCGCAGGTATAGTGGCAGCCGCCGTGGTAGCCATTGTTGGCGCCGTCTCCTCAACAACAGTAACCGCCGGCTCCGTGAAAGATGCTGTAAAAATTGCACTCACGGCCGGCGGAGACACCTTCTCAGCTGGAACAGCCTCAGGAAGGCTGGAACCAGCGGAAGCAAGCGTAGACGCCTGGGTCGACGCCTCGGGAAGGCTGACCGAGCCTACCGTCATTGGCGGGGGAATACTTACTCCAACTCCACCCTGGAATGCGTCAACATCCACACCTGCACAAGCAAAAGTGTTAGAAAAATTCATTTGAAACAACAAATCTAGACAAGAATTATGGGGGGTACTTACAGGGTTTCTTGAGCTTGAACGCTACGGACGAGCGGGGGGCGAACCCGATGGAGCCGGCCTCTTGACACCGGTAACCGTCGTCGTCGCTGCCTCCCCGGAGGTAACACCTGCAGCCTCCGGAGCGGTGGTCTCCTCACCACCGGGCTTCCCCGCCACCTCTGCATTATCTGACTCCGAGTCAGATAGGACTACCGGGTCGGCCGTAGAGGCCACCTTCTCCTTGCCTTTCCCGACGGCAGCCTTTTTCTTCCGCACCAGTGGAGGACCTTCTGCGGATTCCTCAGAAGAAGGAAATGTCATGAACTCCAGCAGCAGGCACAGCATTGAGAGGTTCAGGGTAGAAGATAGGCTTACCTGGCCGTCGGTGGCTCAGGATCTCTTGGCCTGGCGGGTAAACCTCCACGAACCGACCCGCAGTCTGCTCTAAGATGGGCAACTCGTTCTCGTCCAGAGCACGAGTACCCATCCGCGCAGGACCATCTTCCTCCCGCGGATTCAGGAGCGACTGAAGATCGTTGCCCTCTGAAATCAACAAGAAAGTTAGAAAAAATCGTAGTCAGCAAAAAAGAAACAAGACATACCATAAGGGGTAGAGTTCGAACCATATTCAAGGACGATCGGAACCTTATCCGCATTCGCCGCCTTCCACACCCGGCTCATCCCCAGCATCACCATCGCCGACTCCGGAAAACGGAAAACCGGGGACTGGACCCGGGATATCTTCGCGAACCATTCCGCCTCCTCGTAGTTGATGGCGGGAAGGTTCGGAAGCGGCTGGCCATTCTTGAACTTCATGGCAATGGGGATGGCTCGAGCGGATATAAAGAAGAACTCTCTTCTCCATGAGCGAAGACTCCGCTCGGTGGTACAAATCTTTAAACCCTTGATACGGGTTGTAAGAGTGTACCACCCTTGGATGCACCTCCAAGTATAGAAGGTCATCAGGCGGTCAACAAGGGGCTCAAGGCCCAGTATCCGGCACACCCACTCAAAGTGCCGGACCTTGGCAATGGCCATGGGGTGCACCTCTGTCAGGTGCACACCGTGCCTCTCTAGGACACGGTACACAAACTTTGTCAACGGAAACCTAAGGTTCCCGTAGACAAAGAATGCAGCATAAACCCCGATTTTGCCACTAGGGGCATCGTACACAGTATGGTGGGGCTCAGGAAACTCAGGCTCGAGAGACTCGAGCATGAACTTCCTGACGATATACTGGTACAGCTCGACAGGAAGATAACACTGGCATTCGCCAGCAGTCTTCTGATCATCAGCATCGTGAGAAGACATGGTGGAAGAAAGAAGAGATTTCAGAGCAATGCTTTACTGAAAAAGAGAAATTCGCCGGAAATTACTGGAGAAGAAGAGATGAAAGTGGAAAGTGTGAATTGCAAATAACCTTCTCCCCCTTTATATAGCAATCGCAATTAATGCGATGAATTTAATACGGAAGAGAGAGAAATCAAAGGTGCAATGAAACTATGACGCGTGGCAAAAGCAAACTGGCAACAGCTGTCAAAAAGGACGTGTGCCAGAGATTTCGCGGCTACGCGCCCGAAATCCCGTGCCCACGCGCCCGAAATCCCGTGCCCACGCGCCTGAAAAAGCAACTGGAATGACCACATAATGTCATGTCGCCATAACTTCTGGCACGTCCTGACACAGTCAGAAGAAACCGTCGCACGACGTTTGAGGTATTGGGTTGTTATCCATCCAACTCTTCAAATTTCAAAATTTAAAAATTTGAAGACTAAGGTTCAAAAAAGTAAGCGGGAAAATATCCCTTACCTTGGCAAACAAGTAACCATAAGCCGGGTGTGGGTACAGTGTAAAGGCAAAACCCTTCACATACCTAACACCCGCAGGGAATTGAAGCCAAAATATTTGGCAACCAAGTAACCATAAGACAGGTGCGGGTACAGTGTAAAGGCAAAACCCTTCACATACCTAGCACCCGCAGGGAATGGACGCCAGGAATACCTTGGAAGTAAAGTAACCGTAAGACGGACGCAGGTACAGTGTAAAGGCAAAACCCTTCACATACCTAGCACCCGCTGAGAATTGAAACCAGGAAGGATCTTCTGGGCAATGCTTGTGAAAACGGAAGTAATATCCCCGCATTGCGGGAACATCGAGTACTACGTTGTTTGAGGCTCCAAGATGGAATTGGTGGTTTAAACATAATTGATCACTATGTTCAAAAACTACCAGAACCACAGGGAGAATCCGCACAACTAAGACTCAATGCTCCTGACTTGCGAGGAGGTTACAGACCTACCCGCATCATACCCAAAGACCAAGCAGGAAACTCGGGAATTTCTGCAAGTGACAAGGACTTCCGCGGGAAGAACCCCCATGGAAAACCTTACAAAAACCCCTTTTCAAAACCCTTTGCTTAAGTCCAAAAATTCACCTCACTTTATTAGACATTCGTGAGAAGAACATTGGACTGGGGGGACTTGAAGAGGTAGGTCCCAGCAGGGCTCAGTTGGTCCCGCATGACTCACCTTGAACAGGGATGTCTGCGCAAAGACCATCTACTCCCGCAGGACCCACCATGCTCAGAGAAGCCTACGCGCAGTATGCAAGCTGCATACGCAGGGAAAAGCCTCCCAATGGTAAAGTAACCCGCCTGTTCCCGCAGTTGCGGATACAAGCCATCAGGGAAGGCTACCGCACAGCATAGCTACACGCATAAGGCTTAACACTTACAAATTCAGTGTCACCTGAAAGAATGAGCAAAGGCGGGAGGGGGAAAACTCCCGCCAAAATGGGCCAGTCCGTATGGAGGATCTTTTGCGTGATACCTGACGAGGTAAAGACAAAAGATCTGACCAAGAATGCGACAGCTCACTGACAGCAGCGTGGCAGACAGCACGCCACAGCACTGTGACCAATAGCCGCCGCCTGCCCACCAACTCCTGCCAGACCACGTGCCTAGCCTGCAGTTGGTAGAAGACGAAGAGTGCACGGCACGCCTGCTCTGTGTCAGCCGCTACCTATCCACCACTCACAGGTAGGGCACGTGCATAGGTTACAGTTGGTAGCGTGTTGGGCCGGCTAAACCCCTTGGAAACCCACCTTCGGCTATAAAAGACAGCAAATGGTATTATCATTTCATCATCTACTATCTCGTATAACTTACTTGATAACTGCTCTAATAGTATTCATATACTTTTATATTCAAAGAGCAATATAGACTGATTCTCACGCCGGAGGGTGGTCACAAGGAGGAACCCCCCCCTTCTCAGTGACGAGCTTACGGTGTCTGTTTTGCAGGTTCCCTGAAGTACAACTTACTCTGCTGGACCTAACCTTCGTGGGAAACATTACTTAGCCCCCAGATTACCTGTAATCTGTCCGGGGTCACTTAGTGTTTCTTCATACGAGAACTACATTAACAATTATGTTCAGTGCTCTTAACGTGACACATAAGACGACTTTCCATTACACTTAACTACCTACACGCAACATGTACAAATTCTTATACGATTATCGTACTATATATATACTAAAACTGGTTCTGTATTAAACACACCCATAAATAATATTTAAATATATTACTATAGTTCTACTAAGGTAAAAGTAACTAACCAAGTTTTGGCTTATGGTGGACCAAGTATGTTTGGGGCAGAGGCAGCTTTTCCCTTTTCAGTTTTATTATAATTTTTATTAATATTAATATTATTGATTTTGCTTTTTGAAAAGCATATTAATATTTACAGACATCATCTTCCTCTTTAGGATTATTATTCTTCTTCTTCCCAGACAACCATCATTCATTCCTCACACACCATGTGAAACACACACACACACACATTATTCACTGTAAGTAAGTAAGTACTTACTTTTCAAGTTACGGTTTTTATGCCTCTTCTAATGCTTCTGTTTCTTCTTAATTTGTTTTATCATTATCTTTGGTGATCATGTAATTGGTTCATTTAGCTGGAATATATTGTATATTATTGTTGGTGTAGTTGTTGTAATGTAGCTGAAAACTACCATGATTAAGACTGTAGCTTTATTAATTACATTTTAGTTAGAAAAAAAAACTATTTGCTGATGAATTAGGGTTGGTTTGTTTGTTTTAACCTAGTTTTGAATGCAGTTAAATTCTTCTATTTCATGTTCATGACTTTTTTTTTTAAATTTATATTTTAATATTAATATACTTTTTTTTTCATGTTATTTTATATGTTTTTTTTATTTATTAAATTGTTAGGTTTCTTGTTCATCTTATTATCCCTTGCTTTTATTCTTTTGCCCTAGGGGATCTGTGATTTGAACAAGTTTGTTAAAACTTAATAGTCCATGTAGATCTGCTATAAAGAAGTCTAATTTTGACTTCTTTAAAATCAAAACATGAATCTTTGTGTTTTAATGCTTTGTGATTCAAAATGTTTCTGTTTTGTAAACATTTTTTTTCCATAACTAACTGATAGTTACTTTCTGCTTGAAATTATTCAACTTTTTATATGAAATGGAAATAAGAGACTTGTTTGATTCTCAAAAGTCAAAAGTGAAATAATGGAGTTTTTATTTTGGTGGATAATGAATGAGTGTATTAATTATTTACTTAGTTTTGAGGAAACTAATAATTACCTGCAAGATCTGTGAGCTTAGGGTGCTAATGATATTATTTTTAGTTTGTAGAACATAAAGTTGCAAGAATGACAAAAGTAACTCCTGAAGTTTTTGATGAGATGCAAATGCAAGCTGTTTTGTCCGTATCAGCCGATGTGAGCTTCAAATCAAATAAATTCCCTAAATATAAATTAGGGCCCGACAATCAGATTCTCGATGAAGCAACCGTGGAGAATAAGGGACCACCATTAAAAGACATTGTGGCACAAGAAACCGAACAGTTATCTGATCAACATAAACGGCTCTCGGTTCGTGACTTGGCCAGTAAGTTTGACAAGAATCTGTCTGCTGCAGCTAAGCTGTCTGATGAGGTATAACTAACTTATAAAATGTATGTTTGTGATTAAAATAAAAATCGGTTAGTTATACCAATAAATCGTGTTATAAATTATTATATGCAGGCTAAACTTAAAGAGGTGGCTTCTTTAGAGGGTCATGTGCTTTTGAAGAAACTTAGAGATGCTTTAGAATATTTAAGAGGACGATTAGCTGGTCGTAATAAGGATGATGTTGTAAAAGCTATCTCTATAGTATTCCTTATAACCTTATTATAATTATTATTACGAATATTAATGATGTAATAAAAATAGCATATGAAAATTATTAATTTGTTATAGGTGGAAGCATTGGCAGTAAAGTTGACACAAAACGAAGGGGAGTTGATACAAGAGAAATTTGAAGTGAAGAAACTTGCAAACTTTCTCAAACAGGTAATTAATTTTGATCACTTTCACTAATAAAATTTAATTCTTTTTAGAGAATAATTTAATTATTTATTTGCAGGCTTCTGAAGACGCTAAAAAACTGGTGAACCAAGAAAGATCGTTCGCGTGTGCAGAAATTGAAAGTGCGAAAGCAGTAGTGAGAAGAATCGGTGAGGCTCTTGATGAGCAAGAAAGAATATCACTAACATCAGGAATACAAGTAACATAATATTACGACTGTTAATATATATTACGCCTTTTCCTGTAAGGAAATTGACTATTTGACCGGTTTCTCGTTAGGAAATGGAGGAGATGGTTGAGGAAATCCAGCAGGCTAGAAGAATTAGGTTATTGCATCACCCCTGCAAGGTTTTTATTTTTATATTTTTTTTCTGAAACTTTATTATTGTAATTTAACATCTTAAAAACTTATAGGTAATGGATATGGAACATGAGCTTCGAGCCTTGAGGTTACAAATACAAGAAAAGTCTGCATTCTCAGTGAAGCTTCAGCAAGAGGTATATCTTAAAATAGAAATAAATCTGAAATAGTTTAATGCAATAAAATATTTAAATTAGTGGTGATTTGCTTTTGTTACATTCACATAACTTCTTAAATCATAATCTGAATGCAGTTAATGCTGAAGAAATATGGTGAGGATAACAACTTAAGCTTGCATATTCTAGAAGGTTCCGAAAGTTTGGGCTCGATTCTACGACTTCAACCGCGTTCAGAAGAAGCAATGGAGCTCTCAAAATGTTCTATTCAGTGGTACCATTTATCATCAGAATGTAGCAGAAGAGAGCTTATTTCAGGTACCTTGTTAATTTATTATTACATATTATAATCTGCATGCACACTAAAATCTTTTCTAACATTATTTGGCTAAATTTATATTCATTAGGTGCTAACAAATCCGTTTATGCACCCGAGCCCTATGATGTTGGACGGATTTTGCAAGTTGATATCATATCACATGGCCAAAAATCTACTGTTACGACAGCCTGTCCTATACAACCTGGTTAGCTCTTTTTCTTTTTCATCTTTTTATAAATAAAGTGTGTTCTTTTTATATCTTGATAGTAAAGTAGATTTGTTATAATATATATATATATATTCTTTTGTAACAGCTGTTGGATTAGAGAGTTACGTGGAGACGCTTACTCGAAAAGGCAATTCTGAATTCAGTGTATGTTAATATGGATTATATTAATCCCATTTTTTATTCTACACATAGTTTGGTACAAAGATGTTTTTTTTATTAGTCAAATTTCAAGATACCCTTTAAATAATGAAGCATGGGAATCTTTTGACAATATGTAATTAGGTAGATATCTTTTGACAATATGCAGTTAGGTAATAAATCATCTTTGTTTTATTTTAGTTGACTGCGCATGAAATTAAATTAAAGTTATTGAAATTTGCAGGTGGTGATTTCTCAGATGAACGGGCGGAATTATTCGTCACATTCTGCTCATTTATTATGTGTCGGAAAAATGAGAATGAAGCTTTCAAAAGGATGGATTACAAAGGCCAGAGATGCTTATTCCTCTACATCAATGCAGGTTACAATTAAACATTCAAAATATCATATTATCTGTTTATAAATAAATAATTACTTTCGCTTTTTACCAAATTTCAGCTGTGTGGATTTAGAGGTGGCGGGAATGTGGCGGCTAAATCATTATTTTGGCAATCAAGAAAGGGGCAATCTTTCGTATTAGTGTTTGAAACAGAACGCGAAAGAAACGCAGCAATTGTTCTAGCGCGAAGATACGCTCTTGATTGCAATGCATGTAATTTCCATCTTTATTTCCTTCCACCTTGGCAAATATGATTTTAAAACTATATTATTATTATCCAATGACAGGTGGTATTGGCTGGACCAGATGATCAAGTATCACTTTATCTTCTCTAACTTTTCACTAATGCAAGTATAACCAGATTTCCAAAAAGGGATTGATTGTTTCATTTTTTTTTCACTTGTAATTTTGTGTGTTTTAAGTTTATTTTGGGTGTGTTTAGTTGTGTTTTTATTTTTCTACTAATTTGATCATTTGTGCATCCTTTATAGGCATAGTTTTGGTTTGCCTGTTTATTGGTTGTAACATTATTTTTTTATATTTAAATTTTTACTACAACAATGAGGTCTTAATTGAAGCTTTATCTTGGGAAAACATCTTAAATAGATTGCTTGCTAAAATCATTTAGCAAACAAGTTGCTAAAATTATATGTTGGGGGGGGGGGGGGGTGTTACTAACCTGCCACGCGTCACCGATACGAACGTCTACTGCTCAAAACTAGTAACCAAATTTTAACCATATTCTTGTTCTTGTTTCAAACAAGTTTCTTAAATGATAAAGTGAGACTTAAAGTTTGATAACCGACAATTAGAGGGGGGGGGGGGGGTTACTAACCCTGCCACGCGTCACCGACACGAACGTCTACTGCTCAAAACTAGTAACCAAATTTTAACCATATTCTTGTTCTTGTTTCAAACAAGTTTCTTAAATGATAAAGCGAGACTTAAAGTTTGATAAACTGACAATTAGGGGGTGTTTGGCCTGGCTTTTTAATTTTTTGGCTAAAAAAACCATTTTTAAACAACCATTTTTAAAAAAACCTGGCATTTTGTAAAAAAAAAAAAAAAGCTAAAAAAGTTCCGACCCCTAACTCCCCATGTTTAAAGCCGGGTAAAACCTGAACCGGTTCCTTCACAACCCGAGCTTGACTACTTTGAATTACATTGAAACTTGAAAGTACCCAAACTAAAAGCTGGAACATTAATGCTTTCAAGAAATTATCAAACATGTTAAGAGGATTTCACAATTCAAGAATCATAAAGGCTCAAGGAATAACATAGAAAGTTAGAATTATATCAAAAAATGAGATTAAAGTTCCAACAATATGATATTATGATATAACAAAGAATTTGATCTTAATACATTCCTCCAGAAATCAACAAAAACAAACACTCGGTTTGACAAACATCTCTCCTAGTACCAAAACTAACTCTTCAACGCTGCAGCCAACAGATCTTTAGCAGGCTGGTAAAGCGCAACCCCACCTCGCAAATCTTTTGAATACTTTCTGTAGATCACCTTTCTCTTATCATCAGTCACAGCCAGCAAATGAAACACCAACATCCTTTTAGCACAATCCATCACTTGTGACTCTGTGAAACCAGTATGCAGCTCAAGAGTATCGTGCCACAACGGGCTCTTGTGCAGCGTGGCCCGTGCAGCATACACTGCGGCTGCAGCCACCATCGACGGGCTATACCGGACAATAATCTCGTAATTCATCACTCCCAGTTCAGCATAGAAGTAGACCATATTCTCCATTTGTAAAACACTCGCAGCAGTCTCGGTGGGACTGCAGCAGCAGCAGCAGCTTTGATGAAGCGAACAAGGAACACGTATGGGGTCGGGGACGTTAAGTTCCACTCCAACCGACCCAATATCCGCTTTTCCATCACTAAAACATGTTTGGGCTCGTAAGCCCGGTCTGAGATTTGAACAAGATCATTGACTTCAGGAGCCCAAATTTCTTCATATTTGGAAGCAATCAGCATTGCACTCATTCCTACACACTGCAGTTCTCTTCTTGCAACCGTTTCAGCCGCCAAAAACCGGTCAATGATGTTTATTGTTAGGTATAGTGTTTCATTTTGGAGCTCAAACTTGTTGTGAACCTCGATCAGCCAATCGATCAGTATAGCCCTCATCTTATCATTTATTTCGGGCTGGGAATGTTTGTAGTCATGGACTTTGGTTTCATCCTGCAATAAACCCAAATCAAGAAATTAATAAAACAGTAACTTTTTTTACAAAAATCAATGAAAACAGTAACTTTTTTTTTTACAAAAATTAATAAAAAACAGTTGCTTTTTAACAAGAAATCCAAGAAAATCAATAAAAATATATATTTTTTGACAAGAAACTCAATAAGTGTTGTTTTTTACCTCTACAGATTTGTAGAACTTATAGATGTCTTCGACATACTCGACCACTGCAAGTTCGTTATTGACATCTTCAGCATCAATGTCAATAATGTTTTCCGCCTTCGACTTGTAGTTCATACCACACGCAGCCTTGCTCCGGGCCGTGAGTGTGGAAGTGAGTGACGCTTGAGGTTTTTTGTTTGACGATGATTCGGGTTTCTGTTTTACGACAGTGTCAGGCTGATTTCTATTATTGTTGCATCATCGGTCACCGATTGTGCTTTCGGCTTGACTGCAGCAGCTTTCTTCTTTGGCACCACCATTCTGTTATTATCAACATTCTGTTTTTTCTTTTCGGCTGCGTCTTTCTGTGCATTTGCTAGCAGCTGTGCACAGAAGCTTCTTGTAACGGGTCGGGTTACTGCGGGAAGTTGTTTGCCCCGGAGAGTAACCATGTTGCCTATGTCACCTAGTGCTCGGCGACTCTTGTTCTGTCCGGCCACCGGAACCGCTACTTTTTGCTTCATTACTGCTTCACCTTAAGTAATGCAAAAAAACAAGATTTTTAATCAATTAATCAAGAAATTATAAAAAAAACAAGAATTTAATTTGGGGTTTTGATCTTTGAAACCTCAATGTATTAATAATCAAAAACCCATATAACTAATTGTTTTGAAACGCCCTCAAGAACCAGATTACATGAGATTCAAACATAAACAAGATTTTTAATTACTTAACCAATAAATTATAAAAAAAATCAATAAATTACAGAAAAATCAAGATTTAGTTTAGGGTTTTGATCTTTGAAATCCCATCATCAAACATATTAATTAATTAACAAAACCCACAAATCTAATCAATCTAAAACGTCCACAAGAACCATATTACAAGAGATTCAATAATAAACAAGATTAATAAAAAAATTACAAAAAATCAGGTATTTAATTTAGGGTTTCGATCTTTAAAGTCCATGATAAGATATAACAACTAGTAATCAAACCCACAAATTAAATTAGAGATCAATCGCAAAAACAAGATTTTTAATCCAGAAATCATAAAAAATCAAGAATTTAATATGGGGTTTTGATCTTTAAAATCCTATCATCAAAGGTATTGCTTAACAATCAAAACCAGAAATTAATTGATTGATACCTCTGTTTTGTTGTTCTTGAAGAGCATGACGAGAAGCCATCTTGATGAAAATAGAAATCAAAGAACAGAAGAGAAGAGAGATTAGAGTTGTGGATTGAAGTCGATGATATGAATACCCTTTTTGAAGACGATAAGAGTTTCATAAGCTGCCCAACGGTCTTATAGCCGTTGGGATGTTCAAATTTATTCTGTAATAAATTAATATTATTCTTATAAAAGTATATTACAAATATACCCCTATTGTTTCATGATATTCTCACTTCCCATTTTTAGTCTTGAGAATTTTGTCAAAGTCTGTCCTTCCTATGTTGAGATGCATGTTTTATTCTTACTTAAGCCGGTTAAAATGACATTTGAGTGAATGGACGAATCATGACTTTAATCTAGGGTTCGAACTCGACAGTGGCTGAGGGTTTTACGGATTCCATCTGGTTCCCGCATATTAGGGGTACGGTCTCATGGCGGTCGAGGAGTTGACCTTGGACATGATCCCGAATAACGGTAGGTTTACATGTGAGATCTTCTGCCGTTAAGAAAAAGTGATATCTAGACGATGGCATGTTCCTTCATCCGCTCATCCTTAGGGTGCAGGGGACATGTTCCTTGCCCTTCCATGCTTGGAATCTAGACGATGGCACTATCATTGGTAAGGCTGAGGAGGTTGCTAGAGTGTTGGGCATTATTCGCTCAGAGGGGGTGTCTCTAGGGCTTAGGCTTAATATTCGAAAAACGGAGAATTTTTGGCCGTCATGTGATGATTCGAAGAAAGTGTTGGGTTTATTCCCTGGCGAGATTAGCAGGCCTGTGACGGGAGTTTAAACTCCTGGGGGGGGGGGGGGAGCGGTTAGTCGGGATGCAGGGTTTTATTCGGTCTTTGCAACTAAAAGAGCTTTGAGGGCGGTTGAACTTATGAAACGCCTGCCGGACCTGAGGGACCCCCAAAGTGAGCTCCTTTTGTTGCGCTCGTGCATGGGGGTTGCTAAGTTAGTGTTTGGGCTCCGGACCTGTCAGTCTGAACATGTCAAAGAGGCTGTGTCCATCTTTGATGCGGGCCTGCGGGGGCAATTGAAGATATTGTTGTGTGTGGAGGACCACATTTTGGGGACCTCCAGTGGAGGTTGGCTTCCTTCCCTATGCGTTATGGAGGCTTAGGAATTTTCTCGGCTGAGGATGTCTCCGCATATGTCTTGTGGCTTCCAGGTCCCAGTCGTGGAAATTGCAGGACCACATCCTACGAAACGCTGGTGTTATGCGGGTAGATTCTGACTACTCTTTTACACTTGGTAATATTGGAACAACCTCTCCCGGACCTTGATATAGGCGGTTTTACTGATAAGGAGACCACCCCCAAGAAACCTCAACAAACCTTGGCGAGTGCTCTTTATGGTAAACACGTACATGATTTGGAGGAGCGATTCAATATGACCCCGAGACAAAAGGCAGTTTTAGCTTGTCTCAAGGGGGCTCATGCCCAATATTTTTAACTGTTGTGCCCATTGAAGGTCTTGGGCAACGGATGTCGGCAGTTGAATACAGAGCCATCCTTAAATACCGACTTATGATTCCTCTTTCTCTCCAGATGAATCATGCCCCGTTTGCAAAAAAGCTTGTTTGGATAGATTTGGTGAGCATTGCCCTCCACTGTAAGGAATTGCCAGGATTCAAGTATCGTCATGATTGGGTTAGAGATGTCTTATGGGATGTGCTTAGACGTGCCGGGATCTCAGCCAAGAAAGAGGCACCTGTTAACTTTTTGACTGATCCACGAGAGGGTATATCTACCCTGCGTCCTGCGGATGTTCTTGTGTTTGGTTGGGCAGGGGTAAGCATGCATGTGTTGACCTCACTGGGGTGTCCCGTTGCTGGGGCTGAGAGTCAGTGGCTTCGTACCGGGACAGGCGGTTTTGAGGCGGAATCTAGGAAGGTTGCTAAGCATGAGACAGCGTGTTTGGAGAATCAGCACGTGTCATTACATTTGCCTTCGACACTTTTGGATCCCTAGCTCCGGAGGCGGTTCGCTTCTTGGAGCGGGTGCAGAAGGTGGTTCACAGTGACTCGCAGAGCCCGAGGAACCAAGGATTTATATTTAGTAGAATAGGCTTTGCGATTCAAAAGAGGATAGCGGCGCAGCTTGTTGCTCGCTTACTCATTATCCAGATGTAGCTCGGTTTGTGTTATATATAAAAATTTCCTTGCTCTCATATATCATATATCACGAACATATTATTATTATTATTATTATTATTAAATAATCATGTTGAAAGAAATTTTTTTGGTCGAAATAGTGTGTTCTGGTTTTCTATGTTTTATTTTTATTTTTTATTATAAAACGGGCTAAGTTCTAAGCTGATTAAGATCAACTAGTTAATCTTGACTCGAGCTCTTGTTAAAGCTCGAATGCAATCAAGCCAATGAGCTTGAGTCGAAACTGTAATTTGTTTGATAAACGAGTTTGAGTTTGACTAGCCTTAAGATGAGCTCAAACTTTGTCAACGTAAACGAATCGAGTTGCATTTGGATATATTGCTTGAAAAGAGATGAGTAAAATGAGCACAGGTTGTGTTAAGTTTAAATAACAAATCAACAAACTCATGTTATCTCTAGTAATTTAAAACATACAAAAAAATACAAAACCATTATGTTTAAAAACCACATTACGGAAAGAGAAACATATGAACTCCAAATACTATACAAATAGCCAACATATGTTTGGTTTAGTTTCTTACTTCATGGCTAAAGAGATGCTTAACATTCACGCAGTTAAACACGACCAAACTGCTCAAGCACGGTCATGCTTGTTTTAAGTTCGACCATGATGTTTCTATCCAGTAACTTTGTTTTGCAATTGAGTTGTATGCTAATGTATTAACGAATTTGAATCATGGATCAATTGGTTAGAACCCTAAGTGAATCGTTAGTTTATCTTATAATCTTGTGTAATATACACACACGTTTTTATCCAAGAGTGAGTTGTATAATCTCATCTACACAAGGTGAGTTGTATATGAACACATACGAAGTTGTGATGCATGTTGTTAAATTGTAACTATTTGGATGTACTATATATCTTGAAGACAACCCGGGACAGATATATTATGCATCATGAGTAATTGAGAATACTGTCGTCTAGTTCCCCAGCTGGTTAACCCCGAATCCAGCAAAGTCACGAGATATATATGGGGATTGCCGCGGGAAATCCACGAGATGGGGTAAGGCACATTTGCCACAAACCGCCGACTCCGCAATGTATTTGGTTGGTTATCTGATGGGCAGAATGATCCGCAACAAAGAAGAAGACAAGTAGGTTGTAACAACTCACGACCCAATGAAGGAGGAAATGCCTGTTTCAAAGGCAAGGGTATTGATCAACGCAAGTCTAGTTTTAATTCCAACTTTCCACAATGCAAGATTTGTAGAAAATTTCATAGGGGTCGATGCCACTTCTCTCCATCTTCTACCGCAACTGTCTGCGAATCATGCCAAAGACCCGGCCACGCAACGACCGATATTGCTAGAAAAAGAAGATGACTTGCTATAATTGTAAAGAAATGGGACATTTGAGCTTTGAATGCCCAAGAACAAACTCACGACTTGTGGTGCGGTGGAAGTGGTCAAAACAAAAAGGGAAACGCAAGAGTCTTCGTACTCGACACGAAAAAGGATGCTGACATGCCGGAATTCATCACCGGTACGTTTTCTAGTCAACGACACCTATGCTAGAGTTTTGTTTAACTCAGGTGCAAATTTAAGTTTTATAGATTATAGATTTTGTAGGTCTATTAAACGAACCTTTAACAAAACTAAATAAAATCTAAGCGTTGAGACTGCTAGTGGCGAAATAGTCCAAAATCTCCGAAGCCCTTGAAAATGGAAAAATTCTTTTAGCTGGTTATATTCTGGCCCATTCAACTTTTACCAATGACTCTTTCTGGTTTTGATATTGTACTTGGTATGGATTGTTTATCCGATAATCATGCTCGTATCATTTGAAATAGCAAAACCGCCGAACTTCAAGCTCTTGATAAACGAACCATTTTGAATTGAAGGGGACAAAGACGCTGGCCCAAGTTAGCATAATTTCCATGATTAGGACTAACCAATGTTTGAATCAAGGATGCTTAGCATTCATGGCCTACGTCACTGAAGAATCCAAATCAAAGGAGATAAAGGACTTACCTATTGTCTCTGACTTTTTTATGTTTTTCTTTATGAACTTCCTGGAATCCCCTCCCGATCGTGAAGTAGAGTTTAGGATCGATCTTATCCCCGGTACTGCTCTGATCGCAAAGGCACCGTATCGTCTTGCTCCGACTGAAATGAAGGAACAAAAGAAACAACTCGACGAGCTTCTCGAAAAAGGCTTCATTCGACCGAGTTCATCACCATAGGGAGCGCCGATACATTTCGTCAAAAAGAAGGATGGATCTATGCATATGTGCATCGACTATCGAGCTCTCAACAAAGTCACAATCAAAAATAGTTATCCACTCCCTCGAATCGATGATCTTATTTGACCAACTCCAAGGTGCGAGTTTCTTTTCCAAAATCGATCTTCGTTCTGGTTATCATCAACTCAAAGTCCAATCCGAGGATATTCCGAAAACTGCATTCCGAACAAGGTATGGACATTATGAGTTCACGGTCATGCCGTTTGGACTTACTAATGCTCCAGTTGCGTTCATGGATATGATGAGAATCGAATCTAACAAGCCTTACTTGGATAAATTTGTTAACGTATTCATCGACGACATACTTATTTATTCTAAGTCTAAGGTTGATCATGAAATTCACCTCCGAACCTTACTTGAAATACTTAGAACCGAGAAGTTGTACGCCAAGTTCTCAAAAATGCGAGTTATGGTTGCACGAAGTACAATTTCTTGGGCATGTCATAAATGTGAATGGTATTCAAGTCGATCCCGCTAAAATTGAAGCCATTTTAAAGTGGGAGATTCCAAAGTCGCCAACTGAGATCCAAAGTTTCTTAGGTTTGGCCGGCTATTATCGAAGGTTTATTGAAATTTTTTCTTGTATAGTTGTTCCCCCTAACTTCTCTAACTCGCAAAAACATCAAGTATGAGTGGGGAATAAAACAGCAAGAGGCATTCGATATACTTAAGCAAAAACTCACCCAAGCACCTATATTGGCCTTGCCAGAAGGTACTGAGGACTTTGTTGTCTTTAGTGACGCGTCTCATTCTGGTTTGGGATGCATACTAATGCAATGAAAGAAAGTGATCGCTTATGTCTCTCGTCAACTCAAGGTGCACGAAAAGAACTATACAACTCACGATCTAGAGTTAGGAGCCATAATCTTTGATTTGAGATATGTTCCATGTCTCAAATCTGTGAAAGTGTTTAGCTGACCGAATCTCTATCTATGCCATTAAAAGATGTTGAAATTAATAAAAACTTAAAATTTGTTGAAAAAACAAATTAAAATAGAAGATTCGAAAACAAAGAAATTGAAAAGACGAACATTGAAAATCGTGAAAGTAAAATGGGGACTCCCAAAGAGGGCCCGAGTATACATGGGAATTCGAATTCGAAATGAAGAAGAAATACCCCCACTTATTCTAAAAGAAGAAAACTCGATGACAAGATTTATTTCAAGGTGAGGAGAACGTAACATCGTGAAAGATTCGAGTTTTAAAACGTCAAGTTTCCTAAGTCAAGGGATCAAAACTGTCAAAATTTCAAACCTTAGGGTTTAAATTGAAAATTCTGGTTTTCCTGACCCATCGCAATACGCGAAGGATCAGAAGGAAAACCCATCGCGTATCGCGATGGGTTGTCTGACACACTGAGCATGTGGCGTGCCACGTGTCAACACATGGCACAAACGGTCTCCACGTGTCAGCACGTCTGCCACGTGCCGCCACGTGGCACAATGCCTACCACGTTTCGCCACGTGGCAGGTCTACTAGGTGACTCAGCCAGCCTATGTCGCGATACGCGACTGGCTAGCCAAGGAGGCCATCGCTTATCGCAATGGGCCCCTGAAAACTGTCTACAAATAAGCAAGGTCCGGGTTCTCTCATTTGCACAAAAAAACTTGATTCCTATCTCTCACTAAAAACATCTCTCTAGCCTCATATATCATACCTCGAAATCCGTGCCTCGATTCCTCGATTATCATGTCGTTTCCTTGAAGTTTGTGCCACTTCCACCAACGAACCAATCAAGAAGGAGGTTGCCATTCCCCGACATCATGACGACTGGTCTAGTGAAGCGTGCCGACAAGTGGTGAAGTATTGGTGTTCATCATTTGGTGTGCTAAGGAAAGGGTGACGAGAAAAGAAGTTGAACAAGAAGATAAAGAAGGTGAAAAAATGTTGTAGGTGCTGCTCGAGTAATTAGGGTTTGTATAAGCCGAGCAAAGGTAGGCATAGTGCCCGAATAAAATATAATAAAATATTTTAAAAGGTTTAATACCCTAAGTCGAGGTTATACTCGATACCTCGATAAAATAAAAGAAAATATAACAAAGAAAATAAAAGAAAGAAATCATGAATATATATATATATATATATATCTGTGTGTGTGTGTAATTATATATATGTGTAATTCTTTGTTATAAACATTATTTTAGTAATAAATAACTATTCTAATTAATAAAGAAAAGAAAAGAATATGTTTTCTTAGAGAAGAAGAAACGTAGGGTTTTATGAAAATAAACTAAAGGTTTATAATATTACTTTTTAACTAAAGGTTTTAAAGTAAAAAGAGATTTTGAACTAAAGGTTCATCGAGGTAAAGATTATAAAATAAGACTAAAGGTCTTAAGTCAGATTGTATACCTGACTAACAAATGGTTATACTCGTACTATAGGTTCGAGATAGCAACGGGAAAGACCTTCGGACGGTGTTTGAAGCCGATCCAAATCGAAAAGGTGAATACACCCCAAACTTTACAAACTTGTTTTAAAACGAGTCAAATGTGTTATGTGAAAAGTTTTACATGAGACAACATGTCTCTAAAACATTTATAAACAAGAGTAAAAACCTAGCCTTCAGGATGTAGTATACGCTTGTCTGGATCCTTACATATGTGGTAAAATGCGGTGGGCACATCGCAACACACTTGGTTATAGTACGCTCACTTGCGGGGAGTAATGACCATGTGTATACCTATGGTACCTAAGTAATGTCGCACGCTGCGGTGTTTGCTGAGGTGCTATGAGTAGAGACTTGAGTTTATAAATTATATTGTTTTATAGCTTGATTATTCCTAAGCCATAATGGGCCGGACCTAAGTTATGTCTCGAGGAGTAATCAAGTAAAAAAAAAATATTTTACCGTCAGCATGTTCACCAGCATTCGTTGCTGACGTATTTTCTTAACATTTTGCAGATGATCAAGGTTAGAGCTTGGGATGACGAAGTGCTCAAGATATCCGATGGCTCGGATATTTTTGTTAAACTTAATATAATGTTAATGGTGGTTTTGTAAACTAAAAACAAGTAATCTTTAAACATTAAAGGAGAACTTTTAAATCCCGTCTTTTGTAATGTAAATATTATATTTTTAAATCCACAAGTTTCTAAGACTTCCGCTAATAACACGTAACTCTGATTTATTTACAAATGTGGTACCAACATATGTGTCATACACCTAGGCCGTGGTTTGAGTTGTGACAAACTAATAATTTGATCTATTATAATATAAATGATTATAATGGTCACATATAAATATTAGGGGTGAGCAAGTTAACCGTCATAACCATTAACCGAACCATAACCGCCATAACGGAACCGACTTTAACCGAAAACCGTCATAACCGGTGGGTCGATTTTAATGAAGTTTTGAAAACCGCCAAATGCGGGTCGGTTTTGGTTATAGATAATTCCAAACCCGTCATAACTGAACCGGCCCATTTATTTAACCAACAATATGTTTGGGATTTATTTTCAACAAACATATTGTCGGATTATACCATTTTGATGTGTTCAGTTCAACTTTTGTTATCAAATTAACTTAAATTTCATTGTTAGATTATATAATGCCATTTTTTCAACATGTAATATTAATATTATGGATTATATATTTTGTTGAATTATGTCAAGTCATTTTTTCCTAATATTTGGTATCAAACTTTTAAGCTTAATTAAATTGTTATGGTTACAGTTAACCGACCCATAACCGACCCGCTTTAACCTTCAAAACTGATTAACCGAAACTGCCATAACGGATCGGTTATATATGGTTATGGTTATCCATTAACCGACATATCGGTTATGGTTATGGGTTTGGATCAAAACCACTCCAAACCAACCCATGCACACCCCTAATAAATATATATAATTTTATATTTAATCTTACATTCTCCCACTTGGCCGAGTAATCATTTACTATGAGTATTAGATAAGCCTGGTCAGGAGTTAACACTCATTTTAGCTTAAACTCAAACTGGAGCAGAATACAGTCATTGAATTGAACATCAGCGTAATACCCCCATTAATCATACTGCAGTCCTTATTTAAAACTTAAATAGTTATGATAAAAATTTTCAAGTAAGTCCTTTAGAACGTCAGATGTCATTATGCATGCAGATTATATTAAGAGGCTTACAAAATCAAAATTGAGGAAAATTATAATTAGCCATTCATAGTATGATATGCAATTATACATGGTCATTAGTAATCCAGTCTTAATTATTAAGCGCTTTCATAAGACTCACGAGTGACAAACCAGTAGTTATCAGATCCTTAAGCATATCATGAAAGTATTCGATACTAAAATTGAGATTCCTCAATTCGTTTAAAAACGAATAATTAATTTAATATCAAAATTTGATGCAGCACATTGAACTTTTACCGTTTGAGAAAACATGGTAGCTGACTTTATCACAGTAAGTCTTCAATATACAATTTATATGGAGCTAATAAACTTATGAGTCCACTGATGAATATTCAACAACATTTATTGATTAGGTTGTTATTATCAGTTCTTTATGACTCCTCCATGAGATAGATTTATTTGCTGACATAAGAATACATCCTAAAAATTACATTTTGCTATATTTGAACATAAGAATGCTTAAATTAATCAGTCGTTTGAGTTATCACTTCTTCTTTTAAATTATAGTCTCCCATTTCCTTTAAATATATTTTAATACTTTGTTAGATGTTTCACATTAACCTAGAAATATCTAGTGTGTTGCAAATCAAGTCGTATCTGAATGAGTAAAGACTTGAACTTACATAAGGCTTCTACTTGATGAAGCACAAGGAAATTATCTCAATAATCCTATTATCCTCTAAAGAAGAGAAATATTGTTTGTTACATGTCACATGTGTAAGTACTCATTTAAATTAAAACTTACGGAATGAGAATAACGTCCATTTGGGTCTATCTCATAATGTTATGATATCTAATTACGTAAGGGATATCTCTGAGATCTATCATATCAAAGTATATACGAACAATGCTTTACTTGTGTAACATATACCTGTCAAAAGAACGCCATCTATATAAGGACAAGTTTGTTTTGGTTACTCCCACTCATCTTGAGGTAGGTACATTAATCCACTTGGTTTTTGAAGAAAATAATTGTATAGAGATTTAATCACATTTTGATGTTTGCATTTACCCATATATGGATTTTATTAACTTGCATACTAAATGTCTTTGACACTCAGTGTATAACTTTTATGTTGTTTTATGAACATATAAATATGTAAGTCGGTTGTTAGGGAAAGTTGTTTTAATGTTCATCTAATGTAGCTCTTAACTATTGTAAGCTAGTATAACAGTAATGATACTTAAAGAAATCTTTTGTAATATATGTAAGAAGATTCATTAATAATCAGTTTCTCCTTGAATATAACCTTTAACAATTAATCATGCGTCTTACTGTCTTAGCATTTCGTATTGGGATTTAGTTTAGTTATGAACACTCTTTGGTGATTCAACCAAATCTCAAAACATTACGCTGACTTTTGGAGTCAATTATGATTAATGCTAATGGTTTAATTAGAATAGATATGATCATTAAACTTTCCAACATCCATTTCAACTTTAGTTAGGGAGGTTGCATAATCATCAATGTCAGTAAATTTTAAAACCTAGATGGCCTCCTGAGTTAATTATTGGGCAATTTTAAATGTCTTGTTTTTATGGATTAGCTCTTGTTTAGGTTGCTATCATTCTCAGGATTCTAAGTATGTAAGAAGTGGTGTAGTATGGTGTACAATAGGTGTAATCGGAGTTGAATTCAGAGTAAATTAAATGATTCTCTTCCCCCGCCTCTTGTACTTATAACAAGTCATTATAAGGACTTTTACTACTCCCATGACCTTAGAAGCCTTTCAGAAATTTGCATGCTTAGGGACAATATTTAAAGATCAATAGATTCTAATAGAGAAACGAGTTAATGATGTAAGTCAACGTAGTTTCTCTTGTGAGGATTATTTTAGTAAGAAATTAGAGTATGCCCACATTTAAAAAAACAATAAAACTTTTGTAAGAGTAGTAGTAGTAAATTCTAAATAGATAAGTTTTGTTGGAATAATGTTGCGATGGAGCATTGTCTTGTATAAGAGATGTAATTGAAATAATATCAAGTTTTCACTCCTCCACCTCTTCCAAATCTTGTAAGTTATGATTGAGTCACTTAAGGCTCCCACTGATTTTTAATATCTCTAGAAATTATACAAGAGAAGTTTCAATGATGTACGTGACGTGGGAATCTATCATATATATGTCAGACTTGATTTGATTTCATTAACGTCCATATGTCTTAATAAACTTAGGGACATATTTAGAAGAAATCGTATTAAGTATATATGAATGGATCTCTTTAAGACCGTGGACCATAAAACACAGATTAGATACAAGTAAATAACCTTTTAAAAGAGAAAAGAATTATCTCTGAATATTCTTTTTGAATAAGTTCCACGAATGTAAGTGAAATATAATTTCTGGTGGACTCATACTTATTTCTTAAGCCAAGCAATGTTTAGGGCATTTATCACATGATTTACAATCACTAAGAATGAGATATGAAAAATCACCTGTTGAAACCTACCAAGGATCTAGCAGCGTCGATGCATCAATTAAACAATACGAACACACGAGATCTAACGTTAAATACATAGTTTATTGATAAATATGAAAAAATACATAATGGTGACTAATAATAAGTTATGGAGAGAATACACAATAACTTAGATCTCTATCTATTTGTGTACATTACTTAATTATGAGCATGACTAGCATATATATATATATATATAGGCCATATGCTCTAGTTCGTTAAGTTAAGTCTAATTCGTTATATCTTCATAACGAGTTAGATCCCATTCGTTATGCTTCCATAACGAACGGGTAATAACTTAACGAACTAGCCCTCATTCGTTATATTCCATAACGAATAGGCTCATACCTTAACGAACTAGTCTAGTTAACTAACGAATGAACCTCATTCGCTATACAATCCATAGCGAATGGGCCATTTTACATTAAATAAACAACCTAGACTATCTATAACTTATTCGATCGCTACGGACACCAAAGCCGTGCACTAACATCACCCCCATCAACCCATGTTATGATTTCTCATGAAATTTGGTTTTAATGGATGAATTTTATAGGTCTCATTTATCTTTTGTTAAATCTATATTTGATGATAACAAAAGTTGTGAAAGTATATAGTATCATCTAGTTCTATTTTATAAATTTTTCTATCCAGATATTAATAATAAATAATGAGAGTTTTAGGGAATAGTGACTTTATGTTGGCTATGCAAACCTTATAACTGTCATAATGTAGCTTAAGTATTATACTAAATTCTTATTAATCTTCAGAATACTTAAGGTATCATAAAGCGTAATTAGGAGACAGTTTATCATGGTTCTGATAACCTTAACATGTAAATTTGTCACTAACACTCATGTTAGTTGTTTGTTGATTTCAGGTAAACATATAGAACTAGACTCAACCAATCATGTGTTAATGGGAATATTAGGATTACCATACTTAAATATCATTAATATACAATTATCAATTTTAGCCAGTTGTTCTTTTGAATTATAGATAGTCTTGTTGCTTATGCATAATCTAGTAGCAAATTTTTGCAATGAGACTTCTCCTTAGAGAACTTAAAGATGGAAGTAATACTTGTATTTTGTCTATGAAGTTTAGAACTATCCTTTTCTAGGTTTTAGTGGTAGTGAGTTGAATAACATCTTATTTCCAGTGCCTGACATTTCTTTTCTTGTACATATGTTGCTGATCAACACGCTCATTGTTCTTTGGTACTTCAGAGTGTTAGAGTTAATTCTTAAAGTATCAAATTATACTAGTCAAAATTTAGTATGTATTACACTAGAAAAGTGTAATTATTTCCATGTGTGGGCCCTTAATTATATGGGTCATGGTATTGTATATTATGATGTATTCAGGGATTCCATCTAACCTTATAGTTAGAATTTAGAATGAATGCATGCATCTTAGGAGTTATATTGATTAGTCTTAGGAAAAACTAAGTCTAGAATAACTCTAGTGATAACATTTATTTAAATGAGTCATTGATTATCATTATCATAAGAGACATTATGAATGACTCATCCCATTTGTTATACTCTAGTTTTTAATAGAATGATTGTTATTAGAAAGAGCAGTAGGATAGTCATATCATGTCTTAATGGATAATTAAAACTGATAAGAGCTAAATGTTATTGAAACTCTTTATGATGTAAAACTTATATTATGTTTTGATATTAGTGTGGATGATTTAGATGAGATAGTTATATATGTAAGAAAATAATAGTGAATAATGTTATGGGATATTAAAATAATAAGGATTAAAATTTATGATCATTAGATTAATGAAGTATCATTAATGTGAGGATCATTATATATTATTGAAGATGTGATATGTCTATTATTCACGTAAAACTAATAGACTATAATCAAAAGTTCTACTTAAACAAAAAAATAAATCATTTATGGGCAGAATTAAAATTTATATAAGTGTGTGTAGAAAACAATTGTAACACATCACATTTAGGAATAAGTGAGACAATTATTTTAATTATGTGCGAGCTAGTTTTGCTAGATAAAAATGTAACACGTCAAATTTGTATAGAAGTGAGACATTTGTATTATGTTAGACAAAAACTAACAAAAGCCTTCAATTAGACTTGAATGGTATGGTAAATGTAACACACCACCTTTAGATAGAAATGATACATCAAAATTCACTCAAGTTAAGTTTTTTATATGTTTTGTAAAATTTTATAAGATTTATTGTTTACAAAACATTTAATTAGGAACAGTTTATCGGATAATTTGAGTTCTCGGGAAATTAATTATCGGGACTTTTGAGTTCTTGCGGATTATGAGTTCTTGGGAATTTTAGTAACCTGAATTTTAATGGGTTTATGGATTATGAGAGTTTTCGGGTTTTATAAGGTTTTGGGGATTTTGGTAAACCAAAACCATTTTAGAAAAAGTGAAATCTATTTTTAAAATCCTTAACCCATAAATTATATTTAACTCATATTATTTTATCCCATAAATTAGTTTTAAATCCCATAAACTAGTTTATTATAAAGATAAAATTTGAATTTTAATGGATTATCTTGTTTCCTAGTTTAAATGATTTAATTATAGTTATCCAAGATTTGAAAACCTTTTATTTATAAAACTATATCATATTTCAAACTTTTTAATAGATAAAAATCAATCAATATTGGAAACAACATAGTTTATTCCCACGATTCATCCAAAATAAGGACGATTCTTCGAATTTTATGATGTACAAATTCGAAAAATCTTTAGTCAGTTTTCTCTGGAATCAAAATCTTAAACATATTTTTATCAGATTTCGAGTATATTAGAATTTTAAATATGATTTTAGCACTTATAACCATGTTTTCTAACAAACCATGAAAACAGAAAATGAAAAAATTAGGGTTTTAATCAAAATTCATGTATTTGGATTTTAATTCCAGATTTAGGAAAAACATGAAAAACTGATTAATCAACATTGCTCTGATGCCATATGTTGATCAGTTCTTCATATTAGTAATGGAAAAACATGATAATGATAAACTATAATTATATGTGTACTTGTTATAACCCGGAGGGTAGAAACCGCATCAGAGTATGATGTAGTCGACATGTTTGTCATCTTGATCAAGTTCCCCTTTATGATGTATAGTTAAGGTTGGTGTTAGGGTTCTTGAGAGGAACCTGGTTTTAGGAGAGAGAGGAGGCATACAAAATTGTATGTGTATGTAATTAGGTTATGATGTTAATTATTCTCTCCTTATATACACCCAAGGGGAAACCCTTTATTAGTTAACTAAAGGTAATATAGCCCATCAACAATTACCATGCTAACAGATAATAAGGAATAATTAATAATTTTATCTATTATAATATAAATAATTATAATGACCACACACACACACACATATATATATATATAATTACATATTCAATCTTGCATCTCACTCAAAAATTCAAAAACATACACACTCCCACTCTTTCAAGTAATTTTAGATTTAAGATATAAGGATTTGAAGTTGTTGAATGTTTACATCTCAACACAGAGGCTCAACCAAGTTCTATCTCGTTGAGGTTGGAAATTATGATGCTAGTGAATCGGCATATGAATAATAAGAAAGTTGCAAGCTTGACCTCAAATAAGCAAGGGAACTTTGACCCCCCATTTGGATTTAACTAGGAATGGGACCGTAGGCTTAAGAAAATAAAATGGGTACCAATTACCAAATCCAATATTTGGATAGTTATACGAGTTGCGAATAGTGGCTACGAGTAGACATGATCATTCGGGCATTATCATGTCAGTGTTCTAAACATGACCATTTAGGAATACAACCATGATCATGCCACTGATGGTTTGCGAGCAACTGAATCAAGTCATCGGAGTTGCGAACATTGGTTGCTAGCCATGTTATTATACCAAACAAGAAACTAAGAATGATCACATTGGCATTCGATCATGATCATGTTAGTTTCAGGTGGGAATACAAGTATGGTCATGTTAGTACTTGCGAGCAACTGGATCAAGCCTGCAAACTGCGAGCAACTTTCATTGCGAGCCCAACACCTCAGCCCATATCTGCGAGCAACCAGGCCCAATCTTGTAAGCCAAAGTATGGGCCAGTTTGCGAGCCTAGAGATATAAGCCAGATGTCGCGACATTGTTTGCCGCCAAAGTCTGTTAAATCCCAAACCCCTTAATGTAACACTTCGACATTGGGCGCAATATGCCAGGGCGGAATATGTCGTGTGGTATGTACAGATTGCTCACAAGCTCATGACACTATTAATTTGACAAATATAATTATTTCATTTCACTAAATCACAAGTACACAATTTGACATAAAACAAATAACAATACAAGAAATTTAAATTTCACCATGATATATTTCTAATAACTTAATGGTCCAACTATCTAGTCTTCAATCCTCAAATTAATTTAACCTACAACACGTGTATAATAATATACTTTGTCAACAATAATGTTAGTGAGAATTTATAAAGTTTGGCATATGTATATAACATGAAAATGTGAGAATTCACAAGTCAATATGTAGCGTCTCAATCATAAAGTAAAATAAAATAAAAACACGATATTCCCGTTCGCTTGGTTCGCCACGCTACTAGGAGTATTAGATGAGAACCACGATGCGTTCCAACATAAGTTGAAGAATTAGGCGGCGCAACCATGCCCCGTCGAACCCTCCCACTATGAATATGTGTATGTGTATGAGTCTCTTCCACCAACGAAAACAGTAAAACAACTAGCATGTATTCACACAATTTATAAGCAATATGATATGATACAATTACATACAAGACAGATATTTGAATTTTGGTTTATAACATGAGCATAAAATAACAATGAAAATTTGTAACGTGCTACACCCCAAAATGTTAAAAGATGAAAAGGGGGATATGAAAACTCACTTGGTAAAGTTAAGTGAGTGAAAGACAAGTAAAGTGTTTAAGCGAGCTGAACCAGACAAGTTCAGTTCGACGAGTGGTCCAAGAAAATATTTTTAGATTCAATATAGGATTCAAGAAAATAAACGAAAATGAAAGACTTAAAGAATCTGGTTCATGTTTTACTGTATTAAACATTTGAAAGCAACATCACACACACACACACACATACACACTATAATTTTCTTTTCAAACTTTCCGTCGTAAAAGTTAGGAGTTGATTGATTTTAATTATTTATAAAAAGTTGGGTTATTTCTTAGTCATGTCATTAATCTTGGTACATGTCAAGAAAAATCATAAATGGGCTCAAAACATGTTTAAGTGAGTGGTTCATTTCCAGTAGGACCCAGACTCAACTTTTTTAAGTTGGGTTCATTTCCAACTCGTTAATAATATTATTTTTTTGAGTTGATGAGATGAAAAGAATTAGATTTTAGATGTTAGATAAAAAATAACTAAACCGAATCGAATATAAGAATAAACAAGTAAAGTTCATTTTTAATGAACTAACATTGTTGCCAAATTATTTTCAACACGGCGTCACATTCTAAACGATGGAAACATACAGAAATATAACACAAACATAATCAGCGATTGACCATAAGAATGAAATAAGAAACTTGAAACTTGATCGGTTTGACTTTTGGAAGTCAAAGTTGGCAAAAAACACCAAATTGAGAGAAAAGTGATTGATTTAAATTGAGTTATGGAAAACTGAAAAGAGGTGAAATGAGACTCTATTTGTAGGCAACATGGCCAAGAATAATAACAAAGTAATTGAATTTGGTCAAGACTTGTTAACGAGTCTGAATAACATTCGAAGCTTTGAAATTTGATCATAAAAATTGAGTTGAAACATAAGAAATATATTCAAACACGTTTATTATCATAAAAATGAGTTGAAACACCTTTAAAATCATTTTAGTTTGTATTTAAACGAGTTAATGAAAGATTAAACAAGAAAAGTTGTAACATCAACCTGTTTCACTCTACGCGACGGCCATGGGCCCTATTGGTCGTGTAGTGATGGTTGGGTATAAATCACGTGTATATATGTGTTATTTCATGTATTTTAATTGTTTATATGCAGCGAAGACAATTACTTTGAGTTTTTTTTATGAGCACATGTTTTCGGAGCTTAAACGAACTAATTCAGAGCCACCCAGATGAAGATTAAGTAATTCGTGAGAAGAGGGAAGCATATGTAAAAATATATAGATGATTAAGAAGGATTCGGGAATGATTTGGATGAGAAACCCGAGGCTGAAGCGAAAACTGAACAAGACGGGTTACCAGAAAAGTGTATTTTAGTAAAACGGGCATATCTCGGCCTAGAAAATGAGTTATGAAATCCATAATTATGAATTTGGGGTTTCAAGATTAGACAAATATGAATATGAGGTTATTTTAGTTCGCGTGACGCGAGCTGATGGTAAAAACCCTTAGCGCTACACGATATCCTTCATTCCAGCAACCAGAGAGGAACCCTAGGACGATTTTGCATCATCTCGAAGCTTCCGGTTCGTCAGTTCATCACATTCCTTCATCCTTTCATAAGATAGGAGAGTTAATTGCTATGTCAATGTCAGACTTAAACCTTCGTGTTCACTTTAGGCTAGGGTTTTGTGTAATTGGCTGTGATCAGATTCTATGTTTTTAATGAGTATGAACTTGATTGAATGTTCTTTTATCTTGTTTTACATTATGAATTGATTGTTTAAATAGTTTTATGCTTTTGACTATCAAACTTTGCATCACTTTTTTTGTTGTGTTCATCACATGTAGGATTAGCTCTTATGTCATTGAACCAGTAATTATTAGTCATTGCTTATACTTGATTTTCATATATTAAACTGGTAATTGGGTAAATCGGGGTTCAGTTGTTTCAACAATTCGGTTAGGGTATTGTTTGTCATCACAACCCAACTTTTAGGTTTAGTAATTACTGTGTAATTAATTTCTATGAATATGTGATTAGTCAGTCATCACATTACCTGAACCTGAAGTGAATCGTTCTCTCATAATTGTTTACAGTTCATTTAAAGTAATCGTGTGTTATTAAATCATCTTTTATAAACTGCTTGACATCGTTTGTCCGCTTAATATAATAACTAATAATTATGAATTTTACTTGCACTTTCCACTAATTCCATGTGGAGACGACATTACTTACCGTACTAGTTATATGTATTTAAGTTAATAAAATACCTGTTTTTTATTAGAGCACGAAATCTACGTCATGTAGGGCGACCACTTCCTGGTTCGCGAAGGTTTGACCCGTCGCATGTCGTGTCGCGTCGAGGATAAACCCGTCACGTATCGCGACAGGTCGATTTTAGCAAATTTAACACTTTACACCCCTATATTTGGTTTAAATGTAATAAAGGCATAATATACATGAAAATGAAACTTGGAATTAGTTTATAACATTGCAATAACATTATTAATCAATAAATATACCAATTAAAAAAAATAAGATCCAAAATTTAAAGAAGGTCACACTTAACATGTATTTCGTTTATTAAAGTGACTAACTCCCTTAGCCCAAGTTAGTAAGTTCGATTAGTTTGTTAAGATGTCTTAGTTAACTCAGTTAAAATTTTTAGACAAGATAATAACTCTGCTAATACAAGTTAACTTTAATTGGATAATTATCCTAGAAGTGTTCAAAGCCGGACTTGATATTGCGTCGTCGAGCAGATTCAGAAAAGATAAGTGAAACAGATGAGTTTCTAGCCCCTTTATCTTTAACGTTTTCGAGGCTGTGTGCATACTGTGGGTCAAGTTGGTTTTGACCATGTTGCTTGAAGTTGAGATGCTAGAATGTTAGTATATAAATAAATGTTTATTTATATAAGTTGTTTAACGTGTGATGTTATAGTATTGCTATATATATAAATAATTCTATTATTTTATGTAAGTGCATATAAGAAGTGTGTTTGTTTATAATGTGTATGCTTATAATTATTTATGTGCAAATGTGTGTAAGAAACGTGTACGTTAGTGTTATTTATACACGTAAGTATGTATGAAATAAAGTGTGTATTGTCTATATATTCCTTCATGTATATGTGCATGTGTGTATAAGTTGTGTAACTTAAGTAGTAGGAAGGGTAAGCCTTCTACATACTCGTGAAAAAGTTGTGTGCCATAAGTACTAAGCCTCTACGTGCTATTGTGAATAAGTGTGTGGCGAAAGTGCTAGTGATAATTAATCCCTGCGCGCTTTTTGTGAAGAAGTTGTGTGGCGTAACTCCTTGTGACGACTAAGGCTCTACGTGATTTTGTGAACAAGTGTGTGGCTTAAGTGCTAGTGAGGATTAAGTTTCTGAACTTGAAAGCTGGAAAGATGACACACCGTGAGTACACCACAGAGTTCAACTGAATGTCTAGGTTGGTGCCCGATATGGTTAACACTGAGGCTAAAAGAATCAAGTGCTATGTGAGAGGATTGCCACAGAATGTTCGCATACTAGTCAGGGAGAATAAACCTGGTACTTTTGACTCTGTTGTCGAGCTCGCGGGGATGGTTTATAAAGACCTGGCTGTGGATGATGTTGTGGTGGGAGAAGATAAGAAGGACAAGAAATGGGTTGCTCCTGTTAAACGACCCGGTACTCAGTTGTGGAACCACAAGGATAAGAAGCAGAAAGTGTGGGAGAAGAGATCGTGCAAGAAGTGTGGAAAAATGTATCGGGGTGAGTGCAAGTGGAGCAAAGGATCTGATGTTTGATATAAGTGTGGTAAGGCTCATAGGGGAGAATGCAGGCTGGGATCGGATGCCTGTTATATGTGTGAAAAAGTGGGACATTATGCTCTCGATTGTACCGCAAAACCCTCATGCTACAAGTGCGGTAAGCCAGGCCATTTTTCAAAGGAATGCACCGATGGTGGAGCCGAATGAGTGGAAAGAATGATGCTGATCAGACTAGGCCGAGGACCAGAGCTTACATGTTAACCCAGGAACAAGCTAAGCATATTCCAGATGATGTCACAGGTATGTTTCTAGTAAACGGTATATCAGCTTCAGTATTGTTTGATTCAGGTGCGAACAAAAGTTTCGTAGCCGCCCCATTTAGTAAATTAGCTAAATTGAA
Source organism: Bidens hawaiensis (assembly GCF_021521415.1). Lineage (NCBI taxonomy): Eukaryota > Viridiplantae > Streptophyta > Magnoliopsida > Asterales > Asteraceae > Bidens > Bidens hawaiensis. Next base: position 107,607 of record NW_027497135.1, on the reverse strand, counting down.
AAGTTGCCGAGTGTCTGAAACTTTTATTGTAGAAACCGTTAGTGATGCCTTGGTTAAAATAATGAGAATTGTTAAGGACTGTAAGATAGAGTTAGAGGGACATGAGTTTCCTGTTACCTTGTATGTTATGACCTTGGGAGGGTTCGATGTGGTTTTGGGAATGGATTGGCTATCTGAGTATGAAGCTCAGATAGTGTGTAAGAATAGGATAATAAGGTTAAAGTCCTTGGATGGTAATGCGGTGACGGTCTATGGTGATAATGAAAGTTCAGGGCTTAATGTCATTTCGTTGATAAAAGCCGAGGGTTTGCTAAGGCGAGGGTGTGGTGCCTACCTGGCGTATGTTGTCAACGCTACGGCCAAGACGAAAGAAATGAAAGATGTTCCTATCGTGCGCGACTACCCAGAAGTATTCCCTGAGGATCTTCCGGGGTTGCCACCGGAGCGAGAGATAGAATTCCAGATAGATTTAGTACCAAGAGCCCAGCCCATCGCGAAGGCACCTTACCGTCTAGCACCGTCCGAGATGAAAGAATTGATGTCCCAACTACAAGAACTCCTCGACAAAGGTTTCATTAGACCAAGTGTTTCCCCGTGGGGCGCACCGGTGTTGTTCGTGAAAAAGAAGGATGGAAGTATGAGAATGTGCATAGATTATCGCGAGCTGAACAAGCTTACGGTAAAGAATAGATATCCTTTGCCAAGGATTGATGATCTGTTTGACCAACTGCAAGGTTCAAGTTGGTTCTCACGAATAGATCTCAGATCAGGCTATCATCAATTGAAATTGAAAGAGGCAGACATCCCTAAAACAGCGTTTCGGACGCGGTATGGACACTACGAGTTCCTCGTGATGTCATTCAGTCTAACAAATGCTCCTGCAGCATTTATGGATATGATGAGTAGGGTGTGTCGGCCGATGTTAGATAAGTCAGTTATCGTCTTCATCGATGATATATTGATTTATTCAAAAAGCGAGTCTGATTATGCCGAGCATCTGAGAAAAGTATTGAAGGCTCTGAAGAAAGAGAAGTTGTATGCTAAGTTTTTGAAATGCGCATTCTAGTTGCAAGAAGTGCAATTCCTAGGTCCCGTGATTAATCCCGAAGGGATTTCCGTGGACCCAGCTAAGATCGAGGCGATAACAAATTGGAAGACTCCGTAGAATCCGACTGATATACAAAGCTTCTTAGGGTTAGCTGGCTACTATAGGAGATTTATCGAAGGTTTCTCCAAGATAGCCACACCGTTGACTGGTATGACTCGAAAGTCGATAATATTCAGTTGGGGTAAGTTTCAAGAAGAAGCTTTTGAGGAATTAAAGAAAAGACTCACGCAAGCTCCAATCCTTGTTCTACCCGATGGTGACGAGGATTTGGTTGTTTGTACTGATGCTTCGCATTGTGGGTTAGGTTGCGTTGATGCAACGAGGTAAGGTTATAGCCTGCGCTTCTATACAGTTGAAAGTCCATGAGAGTACTTATCCGACGCATGATTTAGAGCTAGCGGCAGTAGTGCACGCTCTCAAGATATGGAGACATTATCTGTATGGTACTAAGTGGACCATTTACACAGATCATAAAAGCTTGAAGTACTTCTTCGAACAGAAAGAGCTGAACATAAGGCAGAGAAGATGGTTAAAATTGATAAAGGATTACGACTGCAACATTAAGTACTATCCTGGTAAAGCTAATATGATCGCCGACACGCTAAGTCGTAAGAATGAAGAAGTCATTGCAACAGTGAAGTCATACCAATTGATTATGAACTCAAGTCATTTTGAAGAAATCATCAAAGTATAGTCAGAGGTGCTGGTAGATGAAGGGCTAGTGAGGAAAGAAAGGATTTTCGGTCAGCAAGACGAGTTGATGAAAACACTCATGGTGTTAAGACAAGATTTGACCGTATGTGGATCCCACGTCATGGAGATCTTAGAGACTGAATCTTAGACGAAGATCACAAGTCAAGGTATTCAATTCACCCAGGAACTACGAAGATGTACCAGGATCTAAAAAGAGACTACTGGTGGCTAGGAATGAAGAATGATGTGGTAGATTATGCCAGTAAGTGCTTAACTTGTTTACAAGTCAAGGCAGAGCATCAGAAGCCTTATGGAAAGATGCAACCCTTGGATATACCTGAATGGAAATGGGAACACATCACCATGGATTTCATAAATAAGCTACCTTGTACAGCTAAGCATCATGATACCATCTGGGTGATTGTGGACCGTTTGACCAAGAGTTCTCACTTTCTGCCTATACGAGAGGCTATCTCGTCAGATCGTTAGCAAGCTTGTTCATTAAAGAGGTTGTATCTAAGCATGGAGTACCGTTATCGATCGTGTCCGATAGAGATACTTGGTTTACTTCGAGGTTTTGGAAGAAGTTCCATGAAGCTATGGGAAAAAGATTGAACATCAGTACGGCGTATCATCCTTAAACAGATGGACAGTCTGAAAGGACGATCCAAACCCTTGAGGATATGCTACGTTCTCAAACAGATGGACGTTCAGACTGTTTCTCATTAATGGACATTGAGGTTTATGAACAGCTGAACTATATTGAACAACCAATTGAGATAGTTGACCGCAAGGAGAATCAACTTCGTCACAAGGTTATATCTTTAGTAAAAGTGATATGGAAGCATCGCAAGGGTTCAGATGCTACTTGGGAAGCTGAGGATGAGATGCCCCAGGTTTACCCGAACCTGTTTATATAATCCGAAACCTCTTTAAGGAAGGAAGACTTTTAACATCCTATTTTTCGGTTATAATAATAAATGAAATTTCATTTATTTTATAGTGTGTCGTTTATAGGTTTAGATATAAACTAACAGAAGGTGGGCTTGGACTTTAGAAGATGGGATAAGAGATGGAATGGACCTACACCATAGCCTACACCATCAAAAACCCCTTAAACCCTAATACTTTCCATTTTTATCCATCTCTACACCATAGCCTACACCATCAAAAACACACACAAACACCATCCTTTATCTCGATTCAAGATCCGAAGTTGAGAACCCGAGCTTGATTGTGCTAGAAAGTCGTAACGAACCGAACCTACATCAAGACCAGCAAGTGTTCATGAACTGACTCGTTTAAGGTACGTTTATAATGTAAATTTGTTCATTTAGGTTCGGATTCATTTAGGTAATCTTACATCTGTATACATATGGTAAAAACGAATCTAACGTGATGATTCTTACTGAAAACCATTAACGATTGGTAGGTTAATTGCTAGCCTAAAAAAACCGTAATATAGATGCCTAAATCGCACCCTCTAAAACCCGATATTTGAATGAATGGATAACTAGGGTTTTTTGCGCTGGTATGGCGAGTCCAACAGTACCAAATCGTGATGTTTCGTTAAGAAACGAAAATTTAATTACAGATCTAAGATATGTTGACTGTATGATGTTCTTGACAATTTTGACTTTGACCCTGGGTCAAAGTCTGGATAAGACTGATGCAATTCCTTATGGTAAGATAACGAATTAGTTCATCAATTCGTTATGCCCAGATAACGAATTAGGCCAACGAACTAGGATAGCAAACCAGATAACGAATCAGGTGATTCATTACTCGACAATTCGTTACAGTTAAGATAACGAATTAAGTCATGTTCAGATGACGAATTGGAATGATGAATCAGATGATGATAAGGGACGAATCAGGATAACAAATTAAGGAAGATCACATAACGAATTGGAGGCAATTCGCTATAACGAAGGATTTAACGAATTAGAAAAAAATTTAAAATCCTAATGGAAAATGTGTTAAGACAGTTAATGAAAATAAAATTTTTCCAACTAGGGCCTCTGCCCCTTGGACCACGCTAGGGGCTGCTGCCCCTAGAACCCCGCTGCCAGGGGCGCTGCCCCCGTACCCCCATTCATCGAGGGTTATATTGTAAGGCCCCGTTACCGGTAGCCTTACTTAGGTGTTGGATTTACTCATAAACGCAGTTCTAAATATCAAAGTTAATAAAAACTTTCGCGGAATAATAAAACTTCAACCATAACATTTTACATAACCATCAAATCATGTCTTATAAAACATCTGTAGTCAATTAAAGCAAAACGTAGTCTTTAAAACATCACAACATTTCTCCGAGATGCCAGTATCTTCGATTCCATGCCATGTGTCTTCAGTCACGCGAACTGCCTCAACCTATTTGTCTGCGTGCATACTAAAAGTCAGCTACGCTGAGTGAGTTCTAGTTAATCACATAACTTAATTTTCATACACATATACGTGCCCGAAGGTACGCGTTACATACATATCAAGATCAGCATTCGTCCATGCACATTCATATCTAACCATACATTATAAAGGGCGTTTCACCCTACATACCTCGGATATTATTAGGGTCCAGTACCCTCCATCCTCGGATATTATTAGGGTCCGGTCACCCTTCATCCTCGGATATTATTAGGGTCCCGTACCCTCCATCCTCGGATATTATTAGGGTCCGGTACCCTTTCTTCCATAGCTTCATACTATACCTATCCTTAAATACTTTTCCTGACAATACGTGCAATCTCCGAAGAGCTTTCACGTACCATTAACATATCATACGTACATTATGCATACATCATAAATATTCATATATGCATCTTATCTTACATAATACATAGCAATCACGTCTTTAGCTACCACCTGACGGTACATGCAATATCCGAAGATCGTTCACACACCGTCAAGCAATCATCATACATAAATCGTACAAGGCATGCACTTACCACTTAAGGTAAGTGTATTAACTATCACATCGAGTTTGCACACAGTCCCGAAAACATAACAAGGAAGTGGGGCTAGAAACTCACCTGAAGTCGGTTACGCTCACCGTTAATAGTTATTCCTTTCTTCAGTTGGGCACGGCTAACTGTATTATAATTATACGTTTCAGTAAACTATCACTACACATATCGCCTTTCTAGTTTAATTATTACCCTCAACGAACGGGGATCCGGATGCAGCGCCCCTGGCAGCGGGGTTATAGGGGCGGCAGCCCCTAGCGGGGTCCAAGGGGCAGAGCCCCTAGCTAGGGTTAAGCTGCCAGGTCAGCTTGGAAAAATTTTATTTTCATTAACTGTCTTAACACATTTTCCATTAGGATTTTGAATCATTAAATAATTTGCTACTTAAAATCCAAGGGTTTCTTTGTAATTAAATCATTCTTTTCTAAGTCCAGGGACTGTTCTGTCATTCTATCAAACTTCTGGTTCGTTACTTGGTTCTTAACGAATTGTGTTATCTTAACGAACTGATCCATGCAGCGAATTGAACCCTTTAACGAACTAGTTAATAAGCGAACTGGATCCTATAACGAATCAGTCCATAGCGAACCAGTCCACATAGCGAATCGGTCCAGGTAACGAATTGGACCTTCTAATTCGTTGTTTCCTTAACGAATGACTATAACGAATTGGGGGTTAATTCGTTATCTTCTCCTTAACGAATCTGGACGCGAACTAAGGCCAGTTTGTTATTCTTTCCTCAGCGAATCAACTTAACGAATTGAACACAAACTGTAGCTAGTTCGTTATGTTCCCATAGATGAACCAGCTAGCGAATCACCTTTAATTCATTAAATCCCCGTAGCGAACTAGGGTTAGGTCAGGGAATGTCAGAACATTCCCTGAAATCCTCGTATTAACTTTTCTGGCGCCGCCTTTCCGGCGCCGCCGCCGGAAAGCCGCTGGAAAACCGCGAACACGTCGAAAAAAACGAGTTTTAACTCGTTTTTCATCCCGTTCGATCCAGATCTGAGCTAGGGTGACCCCTAAGCTCATCATAGGTTCGGATTATACCCGATTCCACCGGATCTCGTGACTTAAACGGTTTAACGGTGTCGGCTCGTCATTTCGTGACTATATCTAACGGGTTTAAGCTCATATAATAATAAACTATCATTACCTCAGGTCGGTGCTCGGATTCTTTCTTGGTTTCGGCTAGAGAGAGACTAGAGAGAGAGCTTAAGTGTGTGTTTTGAATGGTGTATGGAATATGTGTAAATGAGGAATTTAGTGGTTTTGATGGTTTATATATTTAGGGATCATGGGCTTAAGCCCATGGTCTTTCCTTCTTTCTTTTCATAAGCCAAGTCCATAACCCTTATCCATTCACCCAACACTAGCCCAACTCATATTCTAATCGTCTAAACCAATAACGACCCACTATCAAGTAAACGAAATTTATTTTATCATTATAACCAAAAGCAGGATGTTACATATATTTAGACTAGAAACGCGACGTGGGTAGTGATAGTTAATTGATACGTGTAATTGTTATACAGTTAGTCGCGCTCAGCTAAAGAAAGGAATAACTGTAAACAGCGAACGTAACCGCATTCAGGTGAGTTTCTAGCCCCTTTCCTTGTTATGTTTTCGGGGTTGTGTGCATACTCGATGTGATAGTTAATACACTTACCTTAAATGGTAAGTGTATTTCATGTATGATTTATGTGATAAATATTATGTTACGTATGTGAATGAGAGCTTGTCGGTACGTGAACGATCTTCGGATATTGCATGTATTGACAAGGGAGGAATGTATATGAAAGATGAATGTGTATGATATATATATATATATATATATATATGTGTGTGTGTGTGTGTACAACATATGAATATGTATGAATGATTAAAGAAAGTATATGTATGTTACGGGTATGTAAAGACGATATGTACGAAGATGGAGAGGTAAGGGATCAGACCCTAATAATATCTTAGACAGAGAAGAAATGGATCAGACCCTAATAATATATGAGATAGAGAAGAAAATAGGGATCAAGCCATAACAATATCTGAGATAGAGAAGAAAGGGATCATACCCTAATAATATCTGAGATAGAATGGACAGTAATTATATAGTATGAAAGTATGTATGAATTATGTAATGAAATTAAATTAGTAAAGTAATTATATGTATCTTCGGATGCAAAATGGAAGGTAAGTATATGTATTGTATGATGTATGATTAACTAGAACTCACTCAGCGTAGCTGATTTTTAGTATGCACGCAGGTGAGTAGAATGAAACAGCTGGCTTGAGCGGGGACACATGGCAGAAGAATAAGAGTCTGGCATCTGAAGACGCAAGTTGTTTTATGTTTAATTTTTTAATATCAAAAGACAAAGAATGTTTTTATGAAAGTTTTATATTCCGCACAAAGTTTTAATTAACTCTGATATTTAGAACTGTGTTTATGAGTAAATCCAACGTCCAATGTAGGGCACCGGTAACGAGGCCTTACGACGTGCTTTTGTGTATAAGTTAAGTGATATAAATACTAGTGAGAACTAAGCCTCTATGTGCTTTCTTGCGGTATGACGTAAGTATAAGGAAGGGCAAACCTTTACATACTTACGATCCAAGAAAGATGTCAAGATGGTGTATATAAGAAGATGTGTAAATTGTGTTTATATATATATATGAGTTAACATACAATAGTCGCTTAATGTACATTAGGTCGCAAATCACGCCAAGGTTAAAAAAACTAAGACGCTAAAATCGAATTTTGTCAAACCCTCAAAATCCACTAACGGAGTTTTACCGTCAGAGGGTGTGAACTAACAGGATCGGAATCATTAGTTATAATCAAACCATAAAACAAAGTTTCAAAACCATGAAAACGTTTACGAGTAATTAAATGCGGAAGCGTAAAACAATAGAAACCAATATTGCGTCACGCATGACGACTTAAAACCCAATGATAACAGTTTAAAATAAGTTTGCATAATTAAAAATGTTTCAAGCAATGCATGTTCCTAAACCGCACGCCCGCCTCGGCTACCTGAGAATAACATACTAAAAGTGTCAACACAAGGTTGGTGAGTTCACAAGTTTAAATAAAAATAAAGCGTTTAGCGTTTTCGTTCAGCGTTTTGCGTTACAGCGTTTTGCGTTACAGCGTTTTGCGTTACCAGATAATGTTATGTCAAGTATATATCTATAGGTGGCTAGCCTATAAAACAAGTATCACTAAGTGTTCGACACCGAAGCTGACTGTTTATCATTTGCCTTGCTACCAGATCATCCAGACCATGGTATGTGTTTAGCCAAGATTACACCCACTCGACCTCCAGTCGAGTTTAGCGTTGGGTGGGGTTTGTCAAACCCAGTAGTACTACTCAATAATGACTCGCTATTATCCAATATTAAACGGTTCGATGTGAATGAAGGACTTTAGTAATGCCTCCATATCTTGTGGTCGGTGTAAATGGTAAACTTGGTACCGTACAAGTAATGCCTCCATATCTTAAGGGCAAACACCACAGCTCCGAGTTCCAAATCATGGGTCGTGTAGTTCTTCTCGTGAACCCGTAGTTGTCGAGAGGCATAAGCTATAACCTTCTCGAGTTGCATCAGCACACAACCGAGACCTTGTATAGATGCGTCACAGTGTACCTCAAAATTTTCCGTTCCCTCGGGGAGGGCTAGAATAGGGGCGCTACAGAGTTTGGTTTTCAACAGTTGAAAAGCGGATTCTTGCGCGTCACCCCAATTGTACTTGGTGCCTTTGTGAGTCAAAGCGGTGAGGGGTTGAGCAATATTTGAAAATCCCTCGATGAAACGTCGGTAGTAGCCGGCCAGTCCTAGGAATTGCCGCACCTCAGTCGGAGTCTTAGGTGCTTCCCAGTTTTTGATGGCCTCTACCTTACCGGGATCGACATGGATACCATTCTCATTGATCACATGTCCTAAAAAGTGAACCTCGCGAAGCCAAAACCCACATTTCGAGAGTTTAGCATACAGTTGTTCCTTCTTCAATAACTCCAGAATTACCCTTAAGTGTTCTTCATGGTCGGCTTCGTTCTTGGAGTAGACGAGAATATCATCAATGAAAACAATCACAAACTTGTCGAGGTACGCCTTGCATACTCGATTCATGAGATCCATAAATACGGCTGGTGCGTTGGTTAGTCCAAAAGGCATAACCGAAAACTCGTATTGACCATACCGTGTTCTGAAAGCCGTCTTTGAGATATCTTCTTCGCACTCTTAGTTGATGATAACCAGATCGCAGATCGATCTTCGAGTAGTAACTCGATCCTTGAAGCTGGTCAAACAAATCATCAATTCGGGGTAAAGGATAACGGTTCTTGACCGTCACCTTGTTCAACTCCCGGTAGTCGATACACATGCCGAAAGTCCCGTCCTTCTTTCGGACAAACAAGACAGGGGCTCCCCATGGCGATGAGCTAGGTCGGATAAAACCTTTATCCAACAAATCTTGCAACTGAGTGGACAACTCCTGAAGCTCCGCCGGTGCGAGCCGATACGGGGCTCGTGCTATGGGTGCTGCACCGGGTGTCAACTCGATTTGGAATTCGACTTGTCGTACAGGAGGGAGTCCGGGCAAATCCTCCGGGAAAACTTCCGGAAAATCTCGCACAACAATTATATCTTCAATTCGATTCTCCTCCGCGGGTTTCTCAACAATCTGCGCCAAAATTGCCTGATGACCCTTTCGTAGGTACTTCTGCGCCTTCATGAGGGTAATGACGCTGGTGGTCATGCCGCTTCTCTCACCTCGGACTGAAATGATCTCGCCGGAAGGGGTAGTAATGTGAACTATCTTGTCGTGACATATAATCTCCGCTCGGTTCTCGGATAACCAGTCCATGCCGACCACGACATCGAAACTACTAAGCGTAAAAGGAATAAGGTCGATATCAAAGACATGACCTGACAGTTTTAACTTACATCCCGCAAGTACATGAGTCGTTACTATAGTCTTACCGTCAGGTAATTCAACAGGAAACTTAGCATCTAACGGAGTTGGAGTTAAGTCTAAGAGTTGGCTAAAGGCTTTCGACACAAAACTCCTATCAGCTCCAGTGTCAAACAATACAGAAACAAAACAATCGTTCACAGGGAACTTACCAGTCACCACGTACGGATCATTGCGGGCTTGACCCGACCCAATTACAAAAGCTCTTCCCTTGCCATTGCTTCCACCACTACTGCCACTTCCATTACCTCCATTGTTGTCGTTCTGTTTCAGCTTGGGACAATCTTTCCTGAAATGACCTTCCTGCCCACATTCGAAACATCCCTTCGTTGTCATAGGTGGTTTAGGAGCACCCTTTGCCACAAGGTCTCCTCTACATTCCTTCGCCTGGTGCCCCATCTTCCCGCATCTCTGACACTTGACACGGTCACACGGGCCAGTATGATGATAGTTGCACCTATTGCACTTCGGATATTTCCCAGCATATCCACTCGAACCCTGCCCGCTACCGTTGTTATTGTTGTTGTGACTCTGATTGTTAAAGCTTCGAGTGAATTCGGGCTTACGGTAGTGTTGTTGTTGTGGGAGGTTCGAGGACGAGGATCTGGTGTTGTCAAACTTCCTTTTTCCGCTGCTCGGGTTGCTGTTGTTGTTGTTGTTGTCATTACTCGGGTTGTCACGGGCTTTAGTGGTTGAACCCCTAGGTGGTAACGCACCTTGGGTCACAGCTTGATCCGTCAGTTTGTGAGCTAAACGGATCGCTTGTTGAATCGTGGCTGGTCTGGAAGACGTCACCATGCCCTGAATCTGCGGTGCTAACCCATCAATATACATTTCAATCCTCTTACTCGGTGGATCCACCATCCGCGGACACATCACAGCTAACTCGTGAGAACGGGTAGTGTAGGCTTCGATTTCTGAGCCCACCATCTTCAGTGACCAAAATTCCGATTCTAACTTTGAAATCTCCTCTCTCGGACAGTACTCCTCTCGCATCATGTTTTTGAACTCCTCCCAGTTCATCGCGTTAGCCAGTTCCAATCCAAGGATCTGCACGTTCTAATTCCACCAAGTGAGGGCAGAATCCTCAAGTGTTCCAGCAGCGAATTTGACCCTACTGGCAGGGGGACAATTGCACATCTCAAATGCCGACTCGGCCTTCTCAGCCCAACGCAGGAAGCCTATAGCTCCCTCAGTGCCCTTAAACGAACTGGGCTTGCAGTCAAGTTAATTCTTGAAAGTACACGATCCAGTTGGACCTCCAGCTTGATTCTGAACGTGTGCGGCTAAAGCGGCCGCCGCATGGTCGTTCAGCAGAGTTTGGAGTTCAGCTGCAGTCAAGTTGATGTTACCACGTCCGTGTCCAGCGTTTCTTCCAGCCATTTCCTAGAATCACAGTATAAAATGTTAAACATGAATTTTTCTTTCATATACAACACACCATACATGTAATAAAAAGATAGGTAAGAAAGACATAAGAAACAACATCACATCACAACCATATATTAATCTAATTAATAATTCATGATTAAAACCATTGTATTCGCTACAAAGTATTTCCAATCAATCCTTAAAATCATAGAAAATAATAGTTCGGATGGAGACAACCCCTCCATCTAGGTGTCATCATCACTAGATGTAATCATCTGAGGACACCTCTGAGTGTGCCTCCTCCTCAGCCGGTTCTTCCTCCGGTTCTTCTTCTGGTTCCTCCTCGAGATCTTCCTCGGGATCCTCCTCAGGCTCCTCTTCAGGATCTGCCTCAGGCTCCTCTTCAGGCTCTGCCTCAGGCTCGGCCTCAGGTTCGGTTGCGTTCTGAGCAAGTTGCATTTGTAAGACATCGCAACGCTCTAGAGCTATCTCGGTTCGAGTCCTTGCTACTTGGAGTTGCTCTTGCAAGTCTGTCATCTCGGCTTGCATCTTTCTCATAATCTTCATCTGTTGATCACTAGCCTCTTGCATTTCCTTCATTGCCGCTACCATGCGGGCAATCTCCCCCTTAGTCTCGGTTTCGTCTTTTAACAGTCCGGAAACGTTTGCTCTCGTATAGCGCATGTAACCCACGTCACACTCCAAACATGACACAACAGCTGCGAGAACTCGCTCTACAGGTTCGGTTATGGGTGGTAGGGTGTTGGGATAAGCAGGGTGGTTCGGGTGAGGTAACGGGGGAACTTGTTCGCGATAGACCATACGTCTTATCATATTAGGGTACCAATCCCAGCTAACTTCGTTTTCGTACATTCCTCCGGATAAGCGGTACCTCTTCGGTGCGGGAGCTTCGAGTTCCGGGACTACACGGGGGTGGCGATGCGGTAGGTAACTGCGGTTCCTTCCCGTGAGCATAAGTCATCGGATCAGATGATGATGAGGGTGGCGGCGTCGACATTTCTACAGGTAAGCCGTGTATGTGCGCCCGTATGAGTGAAAGAGGTAAAGAGATAAGATAACAAAGACTAAACAAATCTATGCATTGCGTATCATTATAACTAATGGGTCGTCGTGGTTATAGTCTAGTATGCATGCAGCTTCTAGTTCGCTATAACCAATGGATCTGATACCAATCTGTCACACCCTCAAAATCCACTAACGGAGTTTTACCGTCAGAGGGTGTGAACTAACAGGATCGGAATCATTAGTTATAATCAAACCATAAAACAAAGTTTCAAAACCATGAAAACGTTTACGAGTAATTAAATGCGGAAGCGTAAAACCATAGAAACCAATATTGCGTCACGCAGGACGACTTAAAACCCAATGATAACAGTTTAAAATAAGTTTGCATAATTAAAAATGTTTCAAGCAATGCATGTTCCTAAACCGCGCGCCCGCCTCGGCTACCTGAGAATAACATACTAAAAGTGTCAACACAAGGTTGGTGAGTTCACAAGTTTAAAAAAAAATAAAGCGTTTAGCGTTTGCGTTCAGCGTTTTGCGTTAAGCGTTTTACGTTACAGCGTTTTGCGTTACAGCGTTTTGCGTTACCAGATAATGTTATGTCAATTATATATCTATAGGTAGCTAGCCTATAAAACAAGTATCACTAAGTGTTCGACACCGAAGCTGACTGTTTATCATTTGCCTTGCCACCAGATCATCCAGACCATGGTATGTGTTTAGCCAAGATTACACCCACTCGACCTCCAGTCGAGTTTAGCGTTGGGTGGGGTTTGTCAAACCCAGTAGTACTACTCAACAATGACTCGCTATTATCCAATATTAAACGGTTCGATGTGAATGAAGGACTTTAGTTAACGCGTTTGCCACTTAGTCTTTACAAGTGATATATAATCTATATTAACAAAATCTTAAATGCGTTTTCGGAGTATGTTATCTCCCCCAAGTGAAAAGCGTTTAAATAGTTTAAAAGGGGAAAGTGAAACTCACTGTTTGCGAAAAATTCCCAAATTAAATCACCAAGTGATGCGCGTCACAGAAAACTCTCTCTCTCTAGCATTCTAAAACAACAAGGAGATTTTCTAAGTGTCGGAATATTATAGAGTCTCTAGACCCGGCACATAATACCTATGCACATAACATGTTTCGTGTTTCGTTTGTGAATCGTGTGTGACTTTAACATGTGTATTTGTGATACGTTACATGTGTAAGCAATCATTTACGTGTCATATATTCATAAAGTACATCACTAGCAATTACTCCCCGTAAGGGCAATTTGCTCAACACATAACAATTAACTAGCCATTATTCCCCATGAGGGCAATTTGGTCAAATCATGACAATCAATTAGCAATTATTCCCTGCAAGAGTAATTTGGTCAAAACATAACAATTATATAGCAAGTATCATGTTTCATGCATTTTCACAAAACTCAGCAGCTAGTTTCACCGAGACAGAAATTCTACTTGAAAGATTGTACTATCTCACCGATCACAGCATCACAATTAATTTACCAAAAATCATCACAAAAGAATATATGTCTTAGGTTTCCAGAACATATTTTATTATATTTTTATTCCACATAGGTTTCTCACAATCATCAAATCATTACAGCAAACTCATAACAGTCAAATTCATGCGCAACAGAATGTTATTTGAAATTCCCGTTAAACGAAAAATCCAATAAATGCAAGACCACTTGGGTTAGGTTCCTAACTCAATGAGTCAACTTCCAGAAGTGGAACCAACCCAATTGGTCTTGTAGTTTATGAGATATAACATTTACAAAAAAACCTAACAGCAGGTCTAACAGCTCAGCTTTGCACAACATTCTTGTAAAATCATAAAAGTTAACTTTTCTACGTCCAAAAATTGAAAATTTATATTCTTTAGAAACTAGACTCAACCTAGTTTACTGTAGTATCAATAATCTCAACCAATTTTCCCATTTACACTTCGTTACAGTCAATTAAACATCAATAACACAATCTGTCCAGAAACTGTTTGCATCCAAACTCAACATATTAACTATCTATGAACCATAATTCATTCATATAACACTCTAGACTCCATAATCACTATCCATGCACATCAATTACACATTACATACATGGTTAGGGTTTTTGTTTGAACTCAAATCAAAGACACAACAATTAACATGTAACAATATCAATTCTAGTTATCAAATCATCATCAATACATCATCAAATCAAACAAAATCATATGAACACACTAACATATAAAAATCGGCATCTAGGGTTTGTAATTAACCCAATAAAAGTCAAGATTAAGTATAAAGGATGCATAGGATAGTTGATTATACCTTCCTAGCACCTTAATCTTGAATCAAAAGCTTGAAATTTGTTGTATGTGTGTGTGTGTATGTCGACGGCAGCCAAGGAGCCAAGGGGGGGGGGGGGGCTGATCGGTTTGTGTAGGGAGAGAAATAACAAGTTAGGGTTTATTATTATTATTATTTATAATAATCTATGTTACACTTTGGCCCCTCCACTTCTAAGTATTACTTATCTAGCTTAAACTAACTTGTTTACATCTTGAGTTAGTGTTTATAACGATGTTATCACACAACACATAAGTCTAACACATAATTATCACATAATTACTGTTTTGACGTTTTTCGTTTATTCACCAATCGTTTGCGTCAACTCGTTTGCGTTTCGGTGCAATTCCCGAAAGACTACACATGTAGTAAGTGTTAAGCGTCATTTAAACCCTAGTTTAAATGTAATGAGGTGTGCGTTATAGATTCAATGATCTTAATTTTGAATTGACGGAGTTGAGTTAACGGAGTTAACCTAAAATTGACGATTGTCACAAATTTCAAAACCTAATACGTTCAAGGTTAAAACCTAATACTTTCAAGGTTAAAACCTAAAATGCTCAAGATTAAACCCTAACACTTTCAAGGTTAAAACCAATTATGCTCAATTCAAAAATTAGTTTAATTGAAGATCCAGACGTGTTTGTTTGGATGAATTGATGATTAATTGGATATATATTGATAATTTTGAGATCATGTGATGTGATTTGATTTATGAATTTCAAAAAGGTTATGTTGGTGCATGAATGTCAGTAGTTCATAGTCTAGTGTCTGTAATCGAGTCTGTAATATTATTTATGCTTTTGTTTAAGCGAAGTTGTTAACAAGTTCGCCTAGGCGAACTTGTTGAACAACCGAAGTTATGGACAACTTCGCCTGAACATATCAGGCGAAGTTGTCGTGTATTTATAATACAACTTACGGCTTGGTTTATGGTTGGTTGTTCAAGTTAGTCGTTTGAGTCGATATTGTTGACGAGAGTCTATATCGGTGATTCATATCACGTGAGTTCGGTTATTAATATATAACGTGTTTCGGTTTGTTCGTGTGTGTTTGTTTGATTTGCTTTCTACGCTCGTAACGATCTACGCAGGGATTCCGCACCTGAGTAGACCGGGATATCTCGTGTGATCCGTCCGGGGAACCTACATTTGGTATCAGAGCATTTGCTCGATTGTGTGGTTCGGGATATTCACGCGGGTGTAGAAATCGTCCCGTTTCGACTATTCGCGGGATGTGTTTTCTGTGTTTTTGATCATTCTTACCTCCTACCATCGTGTTCAAGCCTTTACACCGTCAAAAACCTCGTGAAAATCCGATTTACAGATCTGCAGAAACTTCGTGTTCATCAGGCGAAGTTGCCGTCACTGTGCGTAGGGTTTCGGCGAAGATATAAGGTTAAGCGAAGTTATCCACAACTTCGCCTACCTTCTCAAGTTCGCCTTACTCAAGCGAAGTTCTCTACAACTTTGCCTACCTCTTAAGTTCGCTTACCTCAAGCGAAGTTAAGAATCAGCGAAGTTAATCAGCAGTGTTATCAGCGAAGTTCTTCAGCGAAGTTCTCTACAACTTCGCCTACTGCAAGCGAAGTTATCCGTAACTTCGCCTACAGTACTTTAACAAAAAAAAAATTAACTTTTCAGGTGTCTTACTTTTCGGGAAAGGTGTCGTCGATCAACATCTCTGAGTTAGTGAAGATGGAAGTTGAAGCAGGGTCAGCTACTAAGGCCCCAAGATTGCTGAAGGGAACCGATTTCGTTGCATGGAAGGATCGGTTCATACAGTACGTCAAATACCAGGATGCGAAGATGTGGGTATGCATCCAGGATGGTTATATTCCACCAATTATGGAGTATGAAGGTCGTGACCAAATCAAGAAGTATAGTAAAATGGAAGAAGAAGAGAAAAAGATGTATGAGGCTGAGAGCAAGGCTCATGCTGCTATTACTATGGCTCTTCCACAAGAGATCCTTCATACGTTTAGAAAGTACACATCAGCAAGAGAGCTTTGGGAAGCTCTTGAGAGCAGATTTGAAGGGAATGTAGGAATCCGGGCTTCAAAAATAAAATTGCTCAAAACCCAGTTTTCAGTCTTCAAGTATTTGAAGAATGAATCTTTAGATGATATTATCACTCGATACTACCATCTGATGACTGAATTGAGCAACTATTCCATTTCCTACCGAGAAGAAGAAATAGTTGAGAAGCTTCTAGATGCTCTCCCACCAAAATGGGAGATGTACACTGTGCTGATGAGGGAAGACAAAGACTTTCCCACATATGATCAAGAAACGGCAGTCAACAAGCTCAGAACCTTTGAGCTTAACATGGTCAGAAAAGAGACACCTATGGATCAGGTTCAAGATCCAGGTATGTATGGAGCTAAAGTCAACACTAGCTGAGGATCGAAGACTGAATCGGCTGCCTACTACTCGAAGGGAGAGTCGGGCGCAAACTCATCACATGAGGGTCATGTGTCAGTCAACACATATGGTGATGTTTGCTATGTAGCAGCTGGATCGAGTGGTTCTCAATCCCAGGTAAGCAAGAGTAGTTGCTCTTCAAGTGTTCCCAGCAACAACTACTCCAAGATGCCTATGAGTGTCAAGTCTGCTGAAGAGCAGTTTGGTCTCTATGCTTCTTTTATTGCTTCCTATGAGAACTATATTTAAGGGAAGATTGTTGATCCAGCTATGTTGGATGAAGATTACGATCAGATTGATGCTGACGATATGGAAGAAATGGATCTACAATGGCAGATGGCCATGATTGTGAGGAGGGTGAAAAGGTTTATGAATAAGACTGGAAGGAAGTTTGTCGGTGGAAAGCCGGGGTTTGACAAGGCAAAGGTCAGATGCTACAATTGTCAACAAAACGGTCACTTTGCAAAAGAATGCAGGAATGAGCGTGTGGAACGAAGTCAGGGTAGGTCTCCACAGCAAAGTGAGGGTAGAAAAGATTATAGTGCGATAATGCCCAGAGAAGATGGTGAATACAACTGGAACCTGCTTTCTAAAGAAACTTTTGAGCAGGCAAATTTGGCAAAGGTTGAAATTGAAGAAAGTGAGAAGGTTACCGGAGAGGAAAAGGCTCTAATGGCAGACGTTAATGACCAGCTCTCCGAGGTATGTTCTAAACCAACTTGTTCAAAATGTGAGAACTTGTCTGAGCAACTAGCAACCATAACCGATCAGTATGTTAGGTTGGATGTTGAATTTAAAACCTTAAAAGAAGATCATCACTTTATTAAATCAAGAGAAAATAATTATAAAATTAAAATAAAAGCTTGTGAAAAAGATGTTAAAAGTCTAAAAACAAAGCTTGCTGAAAAAATTGAAGTGATTGATTTAAGTTATGAAGTTTTGGAAGAAAAGACCAAACTAATTGCTGAAAGAGAAAAACAGATTGCTGACTCCAGGTGAAAGTGGTGGAACTGAATCGAAAACTGGAGCAGTTCAGAAATTCCTCTGCTATTCTTGATCACCTTGTTAGTGATCAAGGTTCCTCTGTCAAGAGGGGAGGAATCGGTTATCATGAGGTTCCACCACCGTACAATCACAATTACACTTTTAACCCTAGTGTTCAGAAATCTGTTGACTTTGAGGTTGCTCAGACAGTGCCAATTAAAGTAACTATTAAAGAACCAAATGTTAGTAGAGGCGAAACAAGTTCGCCTGTTTCAAGTGTTGAAGTTTCTGATCAAAGTCCAGTCTCGTCAGATTCGGATAAGTCATCCGAGTCTGGTAAGGCAAAAGAGGAGGTTGTGTTACCCAAGAGTGGAGAAAAAGATAAAACAAATAAAAGGAGTACTCCACTAAACCCGTACGTCCCACCATATGTGAGACGAACGGGCGGTAATATAGCCTCGACATCTAAAACACCGGTTGATAAAAAGGTTGAGCATAGGTGTTGTTTTAGATGTAATCAGTTAGGACATCTTGTTGCAAATTGCCCTCTGAAGCAGCGATTCAGAGGTGTAAGGCCTACTAAAGCTGAGAATAAACCTAATAGTAATTATCATGCTGCTAAAAATGAAAACCACTTAATATTCAAAAATGTGACTAATTCAGGTTTTCATAGAAACAAATCTCAGTTTTACACTGCTTATAACCAAACCACAAGCTATAATTCTTTCAATTCACAACGGTTTGGAAGGCCTCACAATCAGTCTTCAATGAGATATCCTAATGGGACTTACAGGAATTACCGAGGTACTAACTTTGGAAAGCCAAAGTTTGGGATGTATAGATCCAAGACCAATTGGTCTTGGGTCCCTAAATTCTAATCTTTTGCTTTATTGTGCAGGAATGGTTGAACAGGGCTGCCAACAATCTTTGGGTTGTAGATAGCGGCTGTTCCCGGCACATGACGGGTAACAAATACTTGTTACACGATTTGAAACCTGTTCAAGGAGGGAGAGTGAGCTTTGCCGGTGAAAGTGGTGGCAAGATTACTGGAATGGGAACGGTGTCAAACGGAAAGATGACTTTGGAGAAGGTTAACTTTGTAGAAGAATTGAAGCACAATCTGCTGAGTGTGTCGCAGATCTGTGATAAGGAGTACACCGTTCATTTCACAAAGAATGAGGCGATCGTGTTGAAACCTGGTTTTTAGATACCAGAGGAGTGGATTGTGATGAAGGCTCCACGTGAAAGAAATACATACATTATGGATATGAGATCAACTGAAATGGCCACGGCAGAATCATGCCTTGTGACAAAAGCGAGTGAAACAGAGTCCGAATTGTGGCATAGGAGAATGGGGCACATTCATCTTCGGAAGATGAACCACATTGTCAGGAATGGACTTGTGCTGGGCGTTCCCTTGAAGAATTTCAATTTTGAAGATAAATGTATAGCGTGCAAGAAGGGAAAGCAGCACAAGAAATCCCATCTCACCAAGAAAGTCAATTCAATTGCCAGTACTCTGGAGTTGCTTCACATGGATCTCTTCGGTCCCGTGAATGCAAAAAGTCTAGGAGGAACTTCTTATTGCTTGGTGATCACTGATGACTACTCACGATATTCGTGGGTGTATTTCCTGAAATCAAAAGACGAAACGGCTCAGATGGTGAAGAATTTGATTACCAAAGTTGAGAACGTTATGGATAAAAGGGTTAAGTTCATCAGGAGTGACAATGGAACGGAGTTCAAGAATTTTGAGATGGAGATCTTCTGCCTTCAGAGAGGTATTGAACACCAATACAGCGCTCCGTATACACCGCAACAGAATGGAGTGGCTGAAAGGAAGAATAGAACATTAATTGAAGGAGCCAGAACTATGCTGGCTGATTCGAAGCTTCCTGTGGTGTTTTGGGCTGAAGCGGTTTCTACAGCCTGTTATGTTCTGAATAGAGTCTTAACTGTTAAAAGACTTGGTAAAACGTGTTATGAGCTTATGCATGGGAGAAAGCCCAACTTGAGTGGTCTTGAACCATTCGGGTCCCCTTGTTCGATTTTGAAGACAAATTCTAAATTTGGTGAAGTAGCCGATGAAGGAATCTTAGTCGGTTATGTTGTTGGGACTCCCAACAGACGTGTCTTCAATACATCGACCAGCAAGGTTGAGGTGGTGTGTAACACCGATATCACAAGTTACCAACCGCCAAAACCAAGCAACGGACCTGCTGAGTTTTTCGACTATGTTAAACTTTTTAAGTCTTTTAACATACCGTATTTGGATATTGCTGAAGAAGAAGAGAGAGTTGCTACGAAGATGATCCTTGATGAGGAAGAAAACCTATTGCAAAGACAGCTGATCGATAAATGTCAACCTTCCTCATCAAATGCTGTCGATACCCCTGCTACCTCGACTGAAGAAGAATTTTTCAATCCGTTTCACTCTCAGCATGAATCAACCATTGACGAGCTCTCTTCTAACTTGGAAGACAATTTGCATGTCGGTTCTGTTCCGACCACGAGAATTCATAAAGATCACCCTTTGGAGAATGTGATTGGTGATGTGTCCTCCGGTGTACAAACAAGACGTAGCTTGAATGAGCACACCTGTGTTTACACAAGCATCAAGTAGACCGGGATATCTCGTTACACCCATTTGCATTGATAACACAGCTGCTATCTCAGTAACTAACAATCCCGTGAAACATAGTAAAACTAAACATATTGACATACGTCATCATTTTATACGGGATTGTGCTGAGAAGAAACTGATTTTGCTTGAAAAGGTGGATACGCTTGATAATTTCGCTGATCTTTATACTAAAGCGTTTGACAAAACAAGATTTCAAAACCTTATCGAGCTGAATGGGATGATCAATCCCAAGTAACCATGCTTTTCTTGTTGTATTTAACAAAAAAAAAAAAACGTCACTATCGCTTAAAAGTAGGTCGGTTACCACAGTTTGAAGGACATGTCTTAGGATATGTTTAGTCCTCAATTCTACTTGTAGAATATGAGGATAGCCATTAACCAGATGACTGAAAGTGACAGGGGCGGTTTATGATGAGTTTTCATTCTTTCGCTTAAAATTAGTCGATCATATTAATTAGTTAGAAGGACACATACTAGTATGTGGTCGGTCCAGCTGATCCATTGGATCTTCGGGATAGCCATTTACCTGAAGACTTTGTTTTGGTCGGGGCGATTAATATTAAAATTTTTATAGGGAAATGAAATTATTTTTCAAGTCTACTACTTCGTAAGAAGTTCGTTAGCTATGTTTAACAAAAAATTGATCCAACCTTGGAAAATGATAGATATACTAATTCTGTGTGCTTAACTAGTGAAGTTATTAGGCTTAAAAGGCTTTAGGACAGTCATTGTATGTCATGGTAACTTTTTATGGTGCGTAAAAGTAGACGTGATACAAACTAAATCTACTTGATTTTACGTGGAAACTCCTTAAGAGTTTTGCATGTCTTCATATATATCTTTCCGAATGATAGGCAGAAAAGCGATTACCCAGTCATACACGAGCCCATGTGTGTTCTGATTCCCGTGAAGATAGCATTTCAAGAAACTGCAGTGATCCAGATTCGGGACTTGCGGTTATTTACTACTCTGAAGTCTATGTAAATTTGTGAGTTAAAAAAAAAAAAAAATTGTTGTGAGTTATTGGAACTTTCTATATCTAGAAATGTCAAGACTTCTCGATCATAGAGTAAGAAGGAGAACGAGAACCAGATGAAGAATACTTACAAACTTAATCAGACACTATGGTTCGAGGTCAATTCGGGGTGACTTGGGGAAAGCCAAATACGCTTTGAGAATAGATAGGAGGCATCATAATCTCTGAGTTGTTGTCCACTTAAATTTTGAGGCATAATTGAATCTAACTCGTATCACAGAAACGATGAAAACCATCTTAAGTATATTACCTGCTTACACCCTGTTTCCTTATGTCATAATACAGCTAAACACGGATCTATGTGACAGTCACGTTGTTAGTATGATTCCTGTTCGGATCTTTTCTAAAACGTAGCAGTCCCTATCGAGACTGAAATTTGATCCCTTATACTTTAATTGTTAAAAGTTTCTTTTTATGTAGTCGTATGCTTTTATAACTGGTTACTTGGATTTGAACGTGTCATTTAATTCTTAAAGGTAAGTTTTAAAACAAAATTGCAAAATATTCAAACTATAGGGGTTTGATTTGAAAAGTCTAGGCGAAGTTATCCACAACTTCGCCTGTTTAACTCCGCCCCTATATAAAGAATTCTTAAGGTCAACAGTGTTCATAACTTTCAATCTCAGCGAACTTAACACGTATTTTCCGGCGAACTTAACAAAATATCAGCGTAGTTGTTGTTTATTCCGATTACTTGTTCTTTTTCCCAATTTCCGTTACGTTTCAAGGTTCGTGATGCCATTACATTGTATAATCTTTGTTCTTCAATGATAATCAGTGGTCGTTTCGACCCGATTATGAACCTCGAACAGCAATTAGTTTAGAACATCCGTCCGGGGAACCTACAATTGGTGTTCTTCAGCAATTACCCAGTCATACACGAGCCCATGTGTGTTCTGATTCCCGTGAAGATAGCATTTCAAGAAACTGCAGTGATCCAGATTCGGGACTTGCGGTTATTTACTACTCTGAAGTCTATGTAAATTTATGAGTTATTTAAAAAAAAAAATTGTGAGTTATTGGAACTTTCTATAGCTAAAAATGTCAAGACTTCTCGATCATAGAGTAAGAAGGAGAACGGGAACCAGATGAAGAACACTTACAAACTTAATCAGACACTATGAGTCGAGGTCAATTCGGGGTGACTTGGGAAAAGCCAAATACGCTTTGAGAATAGATAGGAGGCATCATAATCTCTGAGTTGTTGCCCACTTAAATTTTGAGGCATAATTGAATCTAACTCGTATCACATAAACGATGAAAACCATCTTAAGTATATTACCTGCTTACACCCTGTTTCCTTATGTCATAATACAGCTAAACACGGATCTATGTGACAGTCACGTTGTTAGTATGATTCCTGTTCGGATCTTTTCTAAAACGTAGCAGTCCCTATCGAGACTGAAATTTGATCCCTTATACTTTAATTGTTAAAAGTTTTCTTTTTATGTAGTTGTATGCTTTTATAAAAGGTTACTTGGAGTTGATCATGTTAGTTAATTCTTAAAGGGAAGTTTTAAAAGTTAATTGCAAAATGTTCAAATTATAAGGGTTGATTTTGTAAATATAGGCGATGTTGTTAAACAGGCGAACTTGTGAATAACTTCGCCTAGGCGAAGTTAACCATAACTTCGCCTGTATAACTTCGCCCCTATATAAGGATTTTCAAAGGTCAACAGTTCATTATTTGAAATCACAGCGAACTTATCCTCGAAATCACAGCGAACTTATCCTCGTAAATCACAGCGAACTTATCTCCGATTTTCATCCGATTATCTTTTTTCCGATTTCAATCAGTATTCAAGGTGTGTTTGGGTTCTATATCTTATACTCGATGTTCGATGTTGTTAATCCTAGGTTGTTTCGACACCCGGTTAACGACCTCGGACGTTCGAAACCTATACCCGATTTCAAAACTTGTTTTACGTGTTCATGACCAAACTGATCGTCAACATATCCTTAAAAGCTTGAGTTTAAGTGTCCTAAATCGTCAAAATACCCAGAAAACCTCAGATTTTCGAGTTTGAATCAATCGTTACTGTCGCCGATTCAGATTCAGGCGAACTTAAGATTTAGGCGAAGTTATCCGTAACTTCGCCTGATTCTAAACTTCGCCTGAGGCGATGTTGTGGTGAGGCGAAGTTGTCATTAAATTCGCCTGGTCCTTTTAACTTAACAATTATTAGACGAACTTAAAGATGAAGCGAAGTTGTTCCCAACTTCGCCCCAACTTTAACTTCGCCTATACAGTTTTTATCACAACTTCACTCATGGTAACAAGCGAACTTGTGTTATGTCTTTATGTTTATCTAACTTGGTTCGTTTGTTGCAGAGATGGCTGCTGTTGCCGGTGCTGGAGGTGCTGGAGGAGAT
Organism: Bidens hawaiensis; assembly: GCF_021521415.1. Lineage (NCBI taxonomy): Eukaryota > Viridiplantae > Streptophyta > Magnoliopsida > Asterales > Asteraceae > Bidens > Bidens hawaiensis. The sequence continues at coordinate 83,667 of NW_027497135.1, read as the reverse complement.
GACGGAGGAGATAATCAGAGGCAATTCTTTCCGGGTCACAACATGTTCATCACCTTAGACCCGGAAGCGAGTGGTGTGGAGGATTATCGCGAGATAATCACATTCCTCCTACGCTCGAGGATATTCCACGCAATCACGACGACACTGCCGATATCCTTACCCAATATCGAGGACTTCTGGCAGACGGTGGAGTACGATTGTCGTGTTGAGCCCCCGGTTATGAGAGCAACAGTCAATAATCAAGAAGTTCAGTTCTCATCTGAACAGATACGGGTGGCTTTACGATTCGGTGAGGAGACTAGGGATGACCCTACGGAGTTTGTTGCTCCGTTTCGCGATGGGGCATTTCTAAGAATGGGCTATTCTGGTCCATTGGGCGATACCCAGAGACGGAAGGGGTTCCTGCTCGATCAGTGGCGCTCCTCATGCACGTCATGATTGTGTGTATGTCTGGGAGGAAAGCGGGTACTGACAGAATGGGTGCGACCATGCAGTCCGCAATGACTGCTCTGACCTATAACAAACGTTATAGCTTCAGTCAGATGGTCTTTTATGAGATCGACAGACAGAGGAGGTCGATGGCTCGTGAGCGGCTCATAATGTATCCTAGATTCATCCAGATGATCTTGAACCATGTGGCTCCGAATTTGCCTCAACGACGCCCGATAAGATACGTGGAGAATGTGAGCAAACGTATCTTTGCTCAATGCCGTACATCCAGTGCGAGGAGCAAGCCTGAACTGCGTCCAAGGCATACTCCACTCTTCGGGTACTTGATAAACCCGGGGTATGTGCCAGCTCGGGGGGACGAGTTCAGAGACCCTCAACCACAACAGGCAGGAGCAACTCGAGATGTACCTACTGTGCCTGTTGTATCGGCTGAGGAGGATGTTGACCTTGATGCTGCATTTGGCGGCCAAGGATTCTTCGACATGGATCGTTTTGATCCACATGAAGAAGTGCAGGTCTCTGCTGCACAGGTTAGGGAAGTGAGTGTAACTAGAGCAGCTACGACGGTGGCTGACTCAGATCTTGACGATGTTATGGATGAGGCCAGGAGGATGTTGGTGACTAGAGAGAGGACGTTAGGGAAGAGAAAGAGGACGGTGGATGATAGTGAGTCAGAAGAAGAAGAAGAAGATATCCACAAGTTGATTCGACGATCAAGACGTGAAAGGACATGTGCTGGTATGGGAGCTGGAGAGACTTCACGAGTTATACGTTTTGCTCCATCCGCACTGTCAGGTTTGTCGATTGTTCCTACTTCTGTACAGGTTACAAGCGCCGCAGATGTTCCTGTGGTGGCTACATCAGCTGTCGGCATCCCATCCATCACACTACAGACGACGACTCCGGAGATTGTGTCGTTACCACCTCCAACGCTTACTCCTTCAGAGGTGGTGGCACGGTTTGTAGAGTCGACGGTCGTCGCAACTGCAGGGTTGTCGGTCACGATACCACCTGCGGTTACGTCCACAACTGCTTCTGAAGTCCCGGTTACATTCGAGATCCCTCCTCTGTATACTCAAGACACATCTAACATGAGGTTTGATTTCGATGCAATCCTCTCAGACTCGGAGAGAATAGCTGCACTTGAGCGGGTCATGGCAGAGCAATAGAGGATAAACTTTATCCAGACCCAGGCTATTCAGCGCCTTGTAGCAGAGAATCAACTACAGTCGTCCCTCCTGGTTGAACATGGGCGAATTATAGATGCTATGAAGAAGTTCTTGGCATCTCAGGGGGAGACAGGCTGTAGAGGCGACGAGTTAAGGACGAAGAAGAGAAATGACAGAGACGATGATCCCAATGCACCGAAAGGTGCAGGTGGTGAGTTGCCAAGAACTACTCAAGCTCTTGGGACTTCCACAGCTCAGGGGGAGTCTGCAGGTGCAGTTGGTGGTGATGAGGTGGTGATGGTTGATGTGATGATGATGTGATAGATGCGTTGAAAGAATTGAATGATGATATGCTAGAAGATGATGATATGTTTGATGATGATGTGCTGCCGATTGAGGAGATTGAGAAGATTGGCGCACAAATTATGATTGAAGCTGAGATTGAAGAGGGTGAGATAGTAGAAGAAAATGTTGAACACGAGATCCCAGATGTTGAGAAAGCCGATATTGGTACTGAGATGGAGAATGATGAGACAGAGTGGGAGGAGCAGCCTAGGTGGAAAGAAGGATATGCTCATTGGTTTAATAAGACTAAAAAGCCTGCTGTTCCAACCATGTTCAAGAAGAATTATAATATCAAAGGCTATGCTGAAGCGAAGAAAGGGATTATTTGCTGGATCTATGATGAGCAGTTGAAGCTCTTTGTGCTCAAACGGTATGACGGCGTTCAGTATTTTAAAAGAATGTTAAGGTCATTGAATACACTGCCGGAATGTGAAGTGAAAGACTTAGCCAGATTGGGGTTAATCAATCGAAGTGACGATAATATGGCTAGATTCATTGAGAAAATTGTTTGGAGAGAGAGTATAAAAGAGAAGAAGTTTGAGCTGTTGAAGCCTCAAAAGGGAAAACTTGTTGAGGACAAGGATAGAGGTCTAAGAACTGATGGAAAACCTTGGATGGTAATGAAGTATAAACCGATCCGGTGCCTGAAAGAAGTACCGATGAAGCTAATGCCCAAGGATGTGCTTAAAGACCTAAAGTGGTGGTACGTGGATTGTGAGACAGCAGAGGCGGTGATGGAAGACGAGGATGAACAAGAGCTCTTTAGAGTTTACGATCCGATGCATTTGGTAAACTTATCGCAAGCTGATCTGAAGGTGCTTAATGAGAAGAAAATCTTTTATATTCCTGCTTGGAAGGATGAAGCGAGGAAGTATCAAAGAGTCGTGTCAGTTTGTGTTAGAGAAGGAGTGCATGCGTGAAGATACAGGATTACAAGACAAGAGCTTAAAGATCAAGATATGAAGCTACTGCCAAGGGGGAGTCTGTTGGTGCATGAATGTCAGTAGTTCATAGTCTAGTGTCTGTAATCGAGTCTGTAATGTTATTTATGTTTTTGTTTAAGCGAAGTTGTTAACAAGTTCGCCTAGGCGAACTTGTTGAACAAGCGAAGTTATGGACAACTTCGCCTGAACATATCAGGCGAAGATGTCGTGTATTTATAATACAACTTACGGCTTGGTTTATGGTTGGTTGTTCAAGTTAGTCGTTTGAGTCGATCGTGTTGACGAGAGTCTGTATCAGTGATTCATATCACGTGAGTTCGGTTATTAATATATAACGTGTTTCGGTTTGTTCGTGTGTGTTTGTTTGATTTGCTTTCTACGCTCGTAACGATCTACGCAGGGATTCCGCACCTGAGTAGACCGGGATATCTCGTGTGATCCGTCCGGGGAACCTACAGGTTAACCTTTTGATGATTGAGGCATGAACAATCATCATAGAGACAGGAATTGATATGTATAGAGATCGATCACCTGGAGAATTAGTTCAAAGCTTAAATTACGATGATGAATTTCAACCCTAGGCGAGGAGACAATTAAATTTTCTTGCGTTCAGGGCTCGCTTGTTGTTTGAAATTTAATGGTGTAAGAAGTCGCATGCTTAATGTATGATAAGGGATTGTATTGGATCATTTACCTATATATATATATATATATATATATATATATATATATATATAATGGCAAAAACCCAAATGGGTTGTTTGGGTTAATATGGATAACTGTTAAAATTTGAATGGGTCAAGATGGATCAAAAGAATTTTCCAATGAGGTCAAGATGAGTTGGGGAAATGCTAGTGACTTTTGGTTATGGGTTAGAATGAGTTTGTTTATGGGTTAAAAAATGGACTAAAACAAGTTCCATCCTTTTTTGTTTAAAAAAAACCCACGAAACCGAATAAAAACCAAGAAATCGAAACCGAAATCATTGAAACCAAACAGATATCGACCGAAATAAAAAAAATGATAAACCGAAGCGGGAAAAAACCCCGAAAAAAATCAAATCTGAACCGATACAAAACCATTTTTTATTTAATGAACGAGGGTGACGGGCCGGGGAAACATTTTAGTTATATTAAATTATAGGGGTTTTTCAAACCTTTTATATTTTAACCTTCACTTGGGTCAAGATGGTTAACTTTACCCATACACATCCTAACCATCTATTTCAAAAATCCATCCTCACTCAAACACATTCTAACCTAACGCCCAAATCCAACCTAATCAATACATATTGCCGCCTCTATCTCTCTCTCTCTCTCTCTCTCTCTCTCTCTCTCTCTCTCTCTCTATCTATCTCTCTCTCTCTCTTTATATATATATATATATAAGGGTTAACAAAAAAAATAAAAAGGTTTCCTAGGAATGGTAACAAAGGCATAAAATTTGAAGTTAGAAAATTAAGTGAGCCTATCTAGAAAACTATGTAGCCAGAATCCTAAATCTTAGGAAACTATTTGGTAGTTTGAAAACTAACAATCTCAACCACTAAATCCAAGATCCAATGGTCAAGATCTATTCTTACTCTTCCTATAAAAGTATTTTTTTTATTTTAACCTACCCCTATATATATATATATACACATACATACATACACATACACATACACATTGTAAAAACTCGGGTTTTAGTTTATTACTTTAATAACCGTTACCCAATCCATTTCCATGATCGGGTTATTTTGTTGATAAAACATCACGCTTATCGGGATATTTAATTATATTTTTATTATTATTATTTTAATTATTTAATATACATATAATTAACTTTAAACTATATGCAATTTTTAACCTAAAGTATACTTTAGTCCTATTATGTCTCCACTCTTATAACTCAGGGACCTAATATGCAATTATGAAACATTAGAACCCATTTACCCAGTATACCATTTTACCCGATTCAACCTATATCCATATCCATATGAAACCCGAGTTCAATTCTTGAGCAATACGTTTGCTAACTTTGGAATTGATATGTAACTTTAATCATTCTTACCATATCCGTCCTCACCGACACTTTAATTATGTATACTAGATCATATTGATTCCTTCTTCGTATTATTCTTGGCCGACACGATTTCATCCTGGTTATATATCAAAACCATCTTATTAATCTAATTAAACCTCTAGTTACAATCCATACATTATCGCCAACCTTTACCCCATAATTAATTAGATTAACGGACTTGTTTATATCTCGTTCACAAGCTTTAAAGCGTCGGCCCTGTTCTGTTCCATTAACCTGCATCTAATCAGTAATCAAGGTAATTAAATACGGGGTTTTGATCGCGAGTTCATGTTGTGTAAGGCCCCGTTACCGGTGCCTCACATTTGGACGTTGGATTTACTCATAAACACAGTTCTAAATATCATAGTTAATTAAAACATTCGCGGAATATAAAAACTTTCATAATCATTCATAACTTATCTTGAAACATTCATCTTGTCTTTCAATAATCAAAACATAACTTATAGAACACAACAAGTCTTCAGATGCCAGACTCTTATTCTTCTGCCAAGTGTCCCCGCTCAAGCCAGCTGTCTCATCCTACTCACCTGCGTGCATACTAAAAGTCAGCTACGCTGAGTGAGTTCTAGTTAATCAAGAAACTTACATACAGACATTACATACATTTATATACGTGTCCGAAGACACATAGTCCACTATCTATACTGCTTACCTTACCGCTTAACCACTTACCTGTCACTTACGTCTTAGCTACTTGTTTACGGGAGTACGTAGAGGCTTACCCTCCCACGTTCTCTCGTTATGCCACTTAATAACGAAGGCACGTATAGGCTTACCCTACCACACACTCACGTTATACCACTTAATAACGAAGGCACGTATAGGCTTACCCTACCACGCACTCACGTTATGCCGCTTTAATAACGAAGACACGTATAGGCTTACCACCACGCACTCAAGTTATGCCACTTTAATAACGAAGGCACGTATAGGCTTACCCTACCACGTACTATCGTCATGCCACTAACACCCTTAATAGACCCCTTACCACTTCTATCACACTTTCATCTACTTGTCTACAACACACTTCCTATCAGTTTAACATTTATATAATAAGCAAGTCACACCATAACGTTCACACACTTATAATCACTTAGAGATCATTTCCTTTGCCGACACGTGCAATATCCGAAGATAGTTCACGTACCGACAAGCAATCATTCGTATCTATCACATATATCATACATGGCATACACTTACCATTTAAGGTAAGTGTATTAACTATCACATCGAGTATGCACACAGCCCCGAAAACATAACAAGGAAAGGGGCTAGAAACTCACCTGAATCCTGTTTCTTTCCCCGTTTATCGTAATTTCCTTCTCTAACTGCGCCCTTGTAACTGTATATAGGGTACGTGTATTAATATTCATTCTATTTGCATTCCAGTTGGAAATGACTAAGTCTGGTATGATCGGTTGGCCTTGTTTAGATTTCATTTACTTATAATATTTCTTACAACCCTAATATAAGGTTTTTATTTATTTTATTATTAGTTTCTCTTTCATAAAATATTTTATTATTATCTTAAGACTCGATTATTTAAATATTTTTTTTAATTTCTTTTCTTTATCGAGTTCACGTCCCTCCTCGTAGACTGTCATATGTTTATAAGTATGCTCGTATTTAGACGTATGTGAGTGTATGTATAGGACACACGGGTTATACCATACTTTTGAACCCCAGGTGAAATCTTAGGTGTATACTTAAGCGAGATTCTCTTTGTACTCTCGGGTTCTCAACGAGGTCAATTACAAATTAATCAAGTCACTTCGTAATGTAATCAAATTATAAGTGATCGGGTGTAGGAGTGTTATAGGGCTCGGGTTTGTATTTGGGCTTGGCTAAGCTTTGGGCTAGACACAAAAACAAGTCCTTGGCTGATATGGGTCCAAGAGCCCACAACTGGGCCACACACAAATCCGATTTGGGCCTGGCTAGTGTTTTGGGCTGGGTTTTGATATAATAAATAAGAAACATAGGCCCATCCTTCTCATCCCATCCATCTGCTCATCCTCTTTATCGTCACTCTCTTCTTCCTCTTTTTTTTTCTTGTCTGGTTCCCCTACAGCAGCTCCTCAAAATCGATTACAATGAGATCGATGATGATGAATCACTGATTATATGGACAGGTTCATTGTTATCGAACCTCCCTTATATGCGAATCCTTAATAGCAGCTCTAAGGGTAATCGGGTTATGTGGAAGTAAGAGAGTTCTATATTGTAATCGAATTCGGTTGTAATCGTCTGGCCGTGTGTGCGAGTCAGATTGTGTTCGAGCTACAGGTTGTAAGCGAGGTTCATTGTGTTCTGGTTGGATTGTAAGCGAGTATGTATTGTAATCGATCTAAACATTTGTAATCGAGTTCCTCTATGAATCGATTACAATTGTAATCGAGTTGTATTGTAATCGACATACTGATCTGGTCTTATTGTATGCGATTGTCTGTATATTGCATATTGTATGCGAGTTTGAGTTTACAGTGTCTTCGACAGGGATGAAGTTGAATGGCTAAACGGTTTTGGGCTGGGCAGATGGGGTTTGGACAGTTTGAGGGTCAAGGGTCGGGTCTTGGGCAACATGAGGGTCACGGGTTGGGTTTCAACCCACTACTCGTTTATTATTATTATTATTATTATTATTATTATTATTATTATTATTATTATTATTATTATTATTATTATTATTATTACTATTACTTAACACATAAACCTCTAACATGATGCTATCTTACCCCTTAAGCGTTCTCGTGTCCATTTCCGGGTAAGACTTGACTCGGGAAATCATAAAGTTTGGATCTTTTAAGCTTAAAATGTTTAGTATAGGTCTAGGGTTTCTTTAAACGAGCCGCTCATAGTTACGAGTTCGTTAAGTTCCATTTTAACATAAAGTTTTCAACTTTAAGGTTCGTTTATACCCGATCTACTCTCGTTTTAAGTTTCAAGGCCAAACGTTAAGGAAAACGTAATCTTTAAGGATCAAGAACATACCTTTTTGTGTTCGTTTGTTATCGTTTGGCTTGGTTATGAACTTAAATCCTTGGATCTATCTTATATATAGAAGATTTGATAATAGTTAGCTTGATTTGGTCTCGGATCTCTTTCTCTCTCTCTTGGCCGTTTAGGCATAGTAAAGAAGGTGTGTGTGTGTAGAGATTATGGAAAGGATGGAATGAGAGTTAGGGTTTTAGGATGGTTTAAGGAGATATTTATACTCCTCAAAGCCCATGGACCTAAGGCCCATCCCATCATCTTGATCCATTTTAATTACCCAAGTCCATAATTCTTTCTATACTTAATATTAATTAAATATTAACACTCGTTTATAATTTCATGGACTTTCTTTTATCTATTATTTGTTCTTTTATTATTTCTCTATTAATCCGAGTAACTATTATGCCATAAATAAATTATATATTTAAATATTATTCTTTGAGACTTCGGGATGTTACATGTTGATTAAAAGCCCTAAGGCGTATTTGATTAACAACATCGGATTGAATCGATTTGATGTTATTAGGGTTCATATCAGATTTTGTTCTTGGTCAAGTCTGTTTCTTTTTAATGGCTCCTAAGATCTCTTTCTTATAGCTGGTTAGCCCAGATGGTTATTTCGTTGGTTAAGGAGTGGCAGGTCGCGGGTTCAAGTCCCTGCCACCCCGTTTTATGCTATTTTTGTTATTTCTATTTAAATCATTCTAATAACTAATAAATAGATTATCTTTTTAACCGAAAAAGACACATATGTTTTTCCGTATCTTTATTTAAAAGTTTGTTCATGTGTATATGTATATGTGTATATAAATATATACATATATGTATATAGGGTAGGGTTAATATAAAAAACAGTAGTTTTGTGAGAAACATAAGAATAAATGTAGACCTTTGGATCTAGGATCTAGTGGTTGAGATTGGTAGTTTCTTAAAGTTGTATAGTTTCCTATTTACATGGTATAGTGTCCTATTTAGGTGGTGTGCTTTATTTTAAAGCATTCTCACACTTCTCACAAAACAATTGTTTTTTATTTGAACCATTTTCTATGTATATATATGTATACTTAATACCATTTAGGTTTATCATATTTATAAAGGATAAATTTATTTTATACTTTATATTTTAATGAATTAATTAATTTTTAAAAGATGTGTTTTACTTTTAGACAAATACTAATATATAATAAAATACAATATTTATTAAGACTAAAAAGGTTTCATACACTAAGTAAGTTTAAATAATATCAACTTAATAATCTTTATAAATATCGAGTTTTCGTAATCAATCTAGTTCATTAACTTAGCGTATCCACATTCTATTTCCCTTATCAGGCCTTATCGTCAACGCGCGTGATCTGCTTTCGTCATTCTTATTGTTATTTATTCACTTTTGTTCGTCTATCGAGGTGAGTACCACATTCCTCTATTTTACTTTTTTTCCACGTTTTGGGGATATATGCGTAAATTATATTTCTTATATATACTTATACTCAAAACTGCAACTATTTTCTTATGTGTTAACAACTTATACCTTACTTGTTTATGTGCTTTCTTGCTTTATATGCCTCCGCATTCGGAGAGGTCCAGCATAATCTCATAATAGTATGATCATATGTCAGTCGTTATAGCCTTTGTGCTTCTCGACATCTCAGTTATACTTGCTTATTTGGTTAATTTGTTATTCTCATATGACTTGCTGCAATTACTTATTTTTATATATACTATATGTACATTTAAACTGGTGTGTTACTCACTCAATCTTGTGTTGACAAAACTACTTTATTTTCAACGCATATGCAGGTATTCGTGTGATGTGAAGTAATTAGTAGATCACTTAAGATTGCATGCTAGAAGAAAATATTAACGAGACAATATTATTTATGATTTATATTTGTTTGATACATTATTGTTTTGTTTGGATATTGTATGGATTCTGTTTTATATGTAATTTAATTAATAGATATTGAAACTTATAATATTGCTTGATAGTAATATTTGAAAAGCTGGGAGCAATCGGTTCACGCCTCGGCATTTCTGCCGTAGGTTGGGGTGTGACATACATATACATGTTGTATGAGTATGTTAAAGAAGTATGAGTCATGATGTATCAAGTGGATCCGTAAATTAGAACTCAATTTGCGTATTGGCTTTTAGTATGCACGTAGATAGTTGATAAAAGAAAGTAAGGAGTTTGGAGTGCACGTTGGGCTGTCCACGCGGTGTCAACATCCAAAGAGTGGTTTTAAAAGTAAGTTTTATGTATATATAGTTTTATTCCGTGAAAGTATTTTTTTGTAAACTTTGATATTTAAGTTGTGTTCATGAATAGATCTAACGTTCGGTAAGGTGCTCGGGTTCAGGGAGTTACAATGCATGCGTATGTGTGTTAATGTTACGACTGTAAACAAGCCGAGCCCAATCAAATTGGACTTGAAGTTAAACAATTCAACTTGGCTCGACTCATTTATTTTAACGAGATGAAATTAGTCAAGCTCGGCTTGTAAAAACCTCAAGCAAACACGTAGCCCATTAAATTTTTTTTTATTCTAGTTACATATATTGTTATATTAAAGGCTTATATACTAAATGTTTTTTTTTAGTTTTCTTAAAATCGTTATAAAATGAGTCATCAAAGTCGTTTGTCACCTCTACGATTTCATCATAGCCTACTCTTCCTGCCTTCCATAGAATGCTAACATTTAAAAGAAATATTACTCTGAATTAGGCAGTGAGCATTGAGCAGTGACGACAAGAAAAAATATGTGAATTGGAAAGGAATCTATTTAATCATAAAAAGGTTACAGTATGTTGAATAGAAAACATGAACGTATGCTACTCCTTTTATACTAACAATGCAATAATAATAAAATAGATAGCGGGAGAAAGTAACACCACCACTTCCTCCGTGATTCAAGCCACTTCCTAGGTGCAAAAAAGACTAGTTTGTTTACTCACTCGGCTCTGGTTTGCATTCGATACTTTCTTCATCCATAGATTTTACCGGTAAAGAACTTTTCTTTGGTCGCCGACAAGCATGGAGGCCGCATAGTAAAATTACCACGAAAAGAGGGATTGTTATTACAAGGATGAGCCTTTTATGAAAGTTATTATCATGTTTCTTCGCCATATTTTGACTTTCACAAAGTTTCAATCCTGTAACATTTCCACACAGACCTGGATTGCCTTGGAATACTTGTATGGATGAATTCTTGAAGATATCAAATGAGGTAGGAACTGGACCTACCAACTCATTGTAAGACAGGTTGACATCAATTCCGTTATGAAATTTTCCAAAGGCGTTAGAAATTGATCCAGACAATCTATTATGTGAAAGGTTCAAACTTTCCAAACTTATTAAACTTTGAATTTCATTTGGTATCTCGTCTGTGAGTGAATTCCAAGATAAATCAAGTATGGTGAGGTTACTTAATTTACCAATCTCAGATCGGATTTCCCCGCTAAGCTTGTTATCACTAAGGTTCAAGTGATAGCTTTGTTTCCACTCACCAATATATTTTGGTATCGGCCCGTTCAATCTGTTTGAGGATAGATCGAGAGCAAGGAGATTATGAAGTGACCCAAGCTCTTAAGGTATAACACCTGAAAGTTGGTTTTCTTTCAAGGACAAATACCGCATACCTTTCATCCTTCCAAATTCCTTTGGAATCTCACCAACCAAATTATTTGATGAAAGATCAAGCCTTTGAAGTCGAGCTGAATTTCCAAACTCAGGGGGTATGTAACCACTGATGTTGTTATATCCAATCCCTAAGGCCGTCAAGTTCTTGCACTTACTCCAGTTTTGAGACAAGTTCCCATGAAAACTGTTATAAGTAACGTCAAGGCGATCTAAACTTGGATACACCCCGAAGCTATTCGATATGTCTCCGGTAAATTGATTAAAATCAAAGTTACCTCTTATTAAGCTGGAGCAATCTCTTACGCCTATTGGTATGGGACCGGTGAGCCGATTATGACTTACTGATAAATACTGAAGCACTCCTCCATGGCACATATCTTCTGGTAAATTACCAGACAACTGATTATTGTCAATTTCTAGCTTAAGCATGACTGGACTTGACAATCCTTGTGGTATAGGACCGGATAAATTGTTCACACGAAGATACAAATACTCTAGGCTTCCCAGATTTTTTAGTGATGAGGGAATAGAACCAGTAAGTTGGTTTTCACTCAACGCCAGCTCGGTGAGAGACTTCAAATTCCCTAGTTCAGTAGGAATTGTCCCGGAGAGTTGATTTTGGTACAGGTGCAGGAGATCCAAAGACTCCAAATTACCAAAAGATGAAGGAATCGAACCTGATAGATTGTTGGCAAAGAGACTGAGCCTCTTAAGTGAAACTAGGCTTCCAAGTTCTTGTGGAATCGGACCGTTCAAATTGTTTTGGAAAAGGTACAAGACATTAAGCCGCTTCAAATTCCCAATGGTGGGTGGGATGGTACCATTCAGAGAATTGTTACTTATATACACTTCCACAAGATTGACGAGGTTCCCGAACTCATGTGGAATTTGACCAGAAAGCATGTTATCATCAAGGTATACGTAAGCCAAGTTTCTTAAGTTGCCAAATGTTGGAGGCAGTTCTCCTTCCAGAGAATTATCATACAAGGCAAGCTCAGAGAGAGAGGTTAGTTGACCAATCGCTTGTGGTATTGACCCATTTAACTGATTTTTAAAAAGGTGGAGGGTTTCAAGATTGGCTAACATTCTTATTTCCGGTGGGATTACTCCTGAAAACTTATTTCCTGAAAGATCAAGATAAACAAGTTTCGACAGGAGCTGGATTTGTGCAGGGATTGGACCGAAAAAAGTGGTTTACACTAAGCTCAAAACGAGAAAGATTGTGGAGAAACGAGAATGGGAACTTGTCAAGAGTACCGTTTAAGTCAGAGGTTGTAAGATTCAACGTGTGAACGGTCCAGTCGTCGTTGCAATCGACACCAAACCATGAAGTGCATGGAGTGGTAGCAGTAGCATTCACAGGGAGGGGAGTCCAAGAAGAATACAATGGGGAGTTGTTTGTAATTTGAAGGCTAGCTTTCCATTTAAGAAGAGCATTGGTTTCCTCTAAAGATGCGGAGGCAAAATATGGTGTTGATGATAATGAAATAACTAGTAGAGCTAAAGATGGAAGTAACAAATTTAAACATAACATTATTTTGCTTTTCATGTTGTTTTTGAAAACTGATGGAACATGTCCTCTAATTTATAGTTATAGCAGCACTTAAGAGGTTAACTTTTTCTTATTTTCCTTTTAAAAATGAGAAAAAGAAAATGTTGTTGGGTTTTATACAAGTTTATCAAAGTCAAGTTAACCATATTTAACTAGAAAACGCAACGGAAGCTTAGATTTTAAATCTAGTTATGAACATACCATTATGTTAAAATCAAAACCCAATGAACAAGGATCAAGATTACAAGAACAATATGCTCACAAAATGTAAATGTACCTTCTTCTACCTTTAGAAGAATAAGTAAGATATTGAAGATGATGGTGGATGAATGGCAAGCCTCCAAAGAAGAAGACCTCAAGATAGTGATACCCCAAGCTATTTGTGACAACACCAATTTGATTGCTAGGATTTATGAACACTTAAACAAGCTCACCAAGCTCTCCCAAAATCCCCTCTTTGGCCGTGAGTTTTGGAGGAGGAAGAGAGAGAGGATTTTTGATTCAACTCTTGAATTCAAAATGGGGACAAGATCAAAAATGCATGTCTTGTGAATGGTGGAGTATAAAGAGATGGTCCACACAAAAGGACAAAACATTTGGTTGAACCAAAACCACCACCCACATGGGGTGGCCGGTTTTCCCTTTTTTTTTTTTTTTTTTTTTTTTTTTTGTTGTTTTGTTTTAACCATTTAAAACATCTCCTTTTATTTTATAAAACTCATTTTTATAAAATGCACATACATTTATGTAATTATTTAACCAATTAAATAATTAATTTATATAAACAAATTATCCAGATAATTTATTTAAATCCTCAAGTGTGTTTGTTTAGAAAACCAATTTTCTACACACGTAGTGTTCGGTATTCGTTTAAATGATCAAATCATTAAAAGAATACATTTGGTGTCGTCTAGCTTGTTATTGGGTATGACCCGACTTGGATCAAACACAGTTAGCCACATTAGTATAAGTATGTGTCTCGGGCATACGTAATTCCAACAATCTCCCACTTGCACGAGATACATAGAAAATTAATGCAAGTGGTGAATACCGCCTAACAACAGTTCACCACCCCTAATGTGTTTGACGAAGTGCCATTCAATAACATCATCCCTTCAAGTCCCTTACTTGATATGATTTAGGTGAATCTATCATTATATCCCTTTGTTACTAGATGTCATGTTGAATCTAAGAGACATAGGTGATCATTCTCTTTACAATTCAACTTTATCAGGCCTTAGACATCTAAACTCTCAACACATAAGAGGAACAAATTCCGTCTTGACTGTATACGCCTCTCACTATCACTTTATACTCCACCTGAGCTCATCCTTATGTACCATCTTTTACGAATAGCGAAGGGGAGAGTCAAAGTGTAATACTCGGTGAAAATCAAGACCCAATATACATCTCAGGTCTAAGGATAATATGAAATTCTCCTTTACTCAAAATTACTAATGATCAGGTCAATCGACTCCATGTAGTAATATTGAGAGCGGGTCAGTCCAATATTTGTATCCCACAAATATCTATGAACTTTGGCAGCAAACCTATGCTCCATATTCATTCCTTATGAATATCCACCAATCCTAGTTCATAATAGTCTTGCTTCATATTTGTTCCCACAAATGTGATCGACTACGGACTTTTAGAATAAGATAACTTATTCATGGATTAAACATGCAATATTAGAATTTAACTCAAGATTCCATAATCATATAAAAGAGTTAAATTACAAAAGTCTTTTAAACGTAATACAAAATAGATCAAATCCAATTACTAGAATATCGAAGTCCTAAGCCACTCGCATGACGCTCATGTTTCGGTCTTTCTAGGAGCTTCGTGAATGGATCCGCAAGATTTTGATCAGTTCCAACTTTGCGAATACATATCTTTCCCTTTTCAACTTCATCCCTTATGTAGTTGAATCTCCGCTCTATGTGCCTTGTCTTTTGGTGCGAACGAGGTTCCTTGATTTGTGCAATCGCACCCTCGTTGTCACAAAAGATTTCTAGGGGGTCTTGAATGGAAGAGACCACCCCTAGATCAGTAATGAATTTCTTCAACCATGCAGCTTCCTGAGCTGCCAATGAAGCGGCGATGTATTCTGATTCTGTAGTGGACAATGCTACTACTTCCTGTTTTGAGCTCTTCCAAGAGACAGCTCCTCCATTAAGAGTGAACACATACCCAGATTGTGATCGAGAATCATCTCGATCAGTTTGGAAGCTCGCATCCGTGTAACCTTTTATAGCGAGTTCCTCCTCACCAGATCCATATATCAGAAACATATCCTTAGTCCTCCTAAGGTATTTCAATATGCTCTTAACAGCCATCCAATGACTGTCTCCTGGATTCTGTTGGTATCTGCTTGTCATGCTCAAAGCGCATGACACATCCGGTCTAGTACATATCATCGCATACATGATGGATCCTATAGCAGAAGCATATGGGATTTGTTTCATCATGTCTTGCTCACCCTTTGAGCTTGGACATTGAGCTGAACTCAATATGGTCCCTCTTTGAATAGGTACAAAACCTTTCTTGGAGTTTTCCATCTTGAACCTTTTCAAGATCTTATCAATGTATGTACTTTGGTTCAAACCTATCAAGCGCCTTGACCTATCCCTATAGATCTTTATTCCCAAAATATAGGCAGCTTCACCAAGATCCTTGATGGAAAATCTACTTCCAAGCCAAGCCTTAACGCTTTCCATGGTTGGAATGTCATTTCCAAATAGTAGAATGTCATCGACATACAATACTAAGAAGGTAATTATACTCCCACTAGCTTTCTTATACACACAAGCCTCATCAGCGTTCTTGATGAATCCAAAACTTTTGATTTCTTCATCAAAACGATGATTCCAAGTTCTAGATGCTTGTTTCAATCCATAGATTGATTTCTTTAACTTGCATACTTTATTAGGATGTTTTGGATCGACAAAACCTTCAGGCTGAACCATATAGACATCTTCCTCAAGATATCCATTTAGGAAAGCGGTCTTGACATCCATTTGCCAGATTTCATAATCATAATGTGCAGCTATGGCAAATAATATCCTAATAGACTTTAGCATTGCCACAGGCGAAAAAGTTTCATCATAATCAACCCCTTGAGTTTGAGTGAAACCTTTAGCTACAAGTCTTGCTTTATAAGTATCCAAGTTTCCATGCATATCAGTTTTCCTTTTGAAAACCCACTTACTTCCAACAGCTTTGGAGTTGAGTGGTGGTTCAACCAATTCCCAAACTTGGTTGTCATACATGGATTGCATCTCAACGTTCATGGCTTCAAGCCATTTGTCACAATCATTCTTGGACATTGCATCACGGTATGTGGTCGGTTCATCCGAATCTACCACGTAGCAACCTTCTACAAAAAATCCATATTTTTCAGGTGGATTGCTAATTCTACCAGATCTGCGAACGTTTTGTGTGTTTTGATCAACCACTTGATCACTTTCAACAACCTCTTGTTGAGTGCTAGTATCAACCAATTGTGTATCATCTTGTGATTCTTGATCCTCATCAAATTTCACTGTTCTACTATTAGTTCCTTCCTCAAGGAACTTAGTTTCCAAGAACTTACCCTTTCGAGCAATAATAACATTTTGCTCACTAGGATCGTAAAAGTAATATCCTAAATCATCTTTAGGATAACCTATAAAGATACACTTAGTGGATCGGACTTCTAATTTGTTTGGGGTGTATTGCTTTACATAAGCTTCACAACCCCAAACTTTTAAGAATGATAGCGATGGAGCCTTTCCATGCCATACTTCAAAAGGTGTCTTCTCCACTTTCTTGGTTGGAGCCATATTCAATATGCGAACAGCGGAAAGTAAAGCATAGCCCCAAAATGATAGAGGTAAAGTGCTTCTAGCCATCATCGATCGAACCATATCTAATAGGGTACGATTTCTCCTTTCAGACACACCATTATGTTGTGGTGTTCCAGGTGGAGTAAGTTGTGAAATAATTCCACAACTCTTAAGATGATCTTGAAAAACACCACTTAGGTATTCACCTCCTCTATCACTACGAAGTACTTTGATTGTTGTCTTAAGTTGTCTTTCTACTTCAGTTTTGAAGTCTTTGAACATTTCAAAAGCTTCATCTTTGTGTTTCATTAAGTACACATAACCATATCGACTATAATCGTCAATAAAGGTAATGAAGTATCTTTCACCATTCCTAGTTATTGGTCTAAAAGGACCACATACATCCGAATGTATGATACCCAATAATTCTTTTGACCTTTCAAAAGTCTTATTAAAGGGTTGCTTTGTCATTTTGCCTTGTAAACAAGATTCACATACATCAAATGAATCAAACTCATTGGTTTCTAGAATACCACTCTTGCGAAGAGTTTGCATGCGATTCTTGCTTATATGTCCAAGGCGACAATGCCAAAGATAGGAATCACCCAAGTCCTTCTTGAGTTTCTTGGTGTTGACATTATACATTGAACTACTATGTGACATACCACTTTGATCTATTTCATATATACCATTCATGGGTATAGCTTTAAAATAAAATATGCCATTCATCAAAACATGAATATCATAATCAATAAACTTAAGATCAAAGCCACATTGTTTTAAAAGGGACACGGAAATAATGTTTCTCCTTAACTTAGGAGCATACAAAACATTTTTCAAAATTACTTCCAAACCACTTGGAAGCTTTAACATGTAGTCTCCTTGAGCTTGGACTTCAACTCTTGCTCCATTGCCCATAAAGAGACTAATGTCCCCTTTGTTGAGTTGCTTACTTCTTTTGAACCCCTGCAACAAATTGCAAATGTGAGTTCCACATCCGGTATCAAGTACCCATGTATTTGAAGAAATAACATTTAGTTCAACATATATAGTAAAGATAATACCTGAGGTTTGCTCCGCATCCCTCTTATCTTTTAACGCTTTGAGATAGGTCGGACAATTTCTTTTCCAATGACCTATCTCTCCACACTCAAAGCATGGATCTTGCGTCGCAACCTTTTGCTTCTTTTCCTTCGGTTTGTAGGGCGTGATGGCTTTCCTCTTTCCCTTTCCTTGGACGTGGCCCTTGCCCTTAGCAACACTTGCTTTGGGGTTGGAGTTATGTCCCCTTTTGCCTTCATTGATTGTTAGAACGGGTAAAACCCTTTTACCCATTCCCGCTTCGGCCGTTCTTAGCATTGCGTGAAGCTCACCAATGCTTTTGTCCCACCCGTTCATGTTATAGTTCATGACAAAGGTTTCAAACCTTTTGGTCAAAGAGTTGAGGATCAAATCCGTAGCCAACTCATTAGAGACGGGACAATTCAACCTACGAAGCTTTTCAATGTAGCTTTTCATCTTTAGGACATAAGATGAGACGCTTTGGGTTTCCTCCATACGACATGCATGAAACGCTCGAACCGTTTCGAAACGTTCCGCTCTAGCTTGTTGAAGGAACATTTCCTTCAATTGAGTTATCATGTCGTATGCCCCATGATGCTCGAAATCCTTTTGGATTTCGGGAATCATAGTTCCCAACATGAGGCAAGAGGCTTGCACCGAATCTTTGGTGTACTTAACCCAATCGTAATAAGCCTCCTCATCTTCCACGTTAGGCTCGTCGGGAATGGGATCGTCTAAGACATATGATATCTCTTCTTGTTTGAGAACTATTCTCAAGTTGCGATACCAATCCATAAAGTTATTATGGTTTAGACGATCCTTTTCAAGGATGGTTCTTAAGGATAGGTTACGGGTGTTATGGGTAGAGGTGTTTGCATTGTTAGCGGCCATCTACAAAATTTAACAAAGTTTTATTTTAGTATTATAAACAATTTAATTATTAATACCCTTTTATTCCAAATTTTAAAATAATAATTAAATTCTAGAATCCAATGATAAATCAAATTTCGGTTAGGTGACCTTTATCCCGTTATTTGATTTAACAAGGTAGTCAACCTTGACAATTGCAACCCTTTGCAACTTCTAGAGGTATGGGACCATTCGAAATCCTTATTTCGTGTTGGCATGTTTATCCCATCAACACCATTGGACCCCATGCTTAGGTGACCTTTATCACATGGTTTCCAATTCAAGTCGTCCTACTTGTATAAACATGTAAGATTAACATACAAGTGGTTAGGTGACCTTTATCCCACAATTATGTTAATATTACCTTAAATATATTAGTTTGCTCTAAAATGGTTAGGTGACCTTTATCCCATTTAAAGTTTCCTAATACGTTAAGTGTCTTACAAAAGGATGGTGTTAGACTTGTTTCCTTGGTAATTATGAAAAAGGGATTTTTAAGTTTTCCAATATTCTAGTTTGAAAAACATTATGCCATATCCTAACATGCATTTAGTAATATGGCGATTTTGAAAACCAATTTTCAAGGTTCTAGTTATAATAAAACCAATTTTATTATATGTGAGTAATCGCTTAGTTTTAATAAACCCATTTTATTAACTAATTGACGCGATATTACCAAATATATATTAGAACCCGTTTTATGCTAGTTGTCGTTCCTATGTGACGGTTTGGATATCCTAATATCTATCAACCACACATTACATAAAGTAAAACAAACAACCAAGCATACATGCAAAATATAGTCATAACCGAGAACCGCTAAGTTTGACCATACTTGTTAGCCGAAACAAGTATAGGTCATAAGTCTCACCTAAGGGACAAAACATGACACAAGGATGGAATGTTGACTCCCACTTGACCTTGCATCCAAATGCTTCAAGTATCCTTTCCAAGTTGTTGTGTTCTTGTTGGGCTTGTAAATGGGCTCCAAACTTCCAAAAGTCTTCTTGGGCCCAAGAGTGAAATTTATGGGCCTAATGGGCTTGAATCCCATGATGGGCCGGTGAGGCCCAACAAGCCCAAAATTTCGGTCCAAGGCCCAAATCCACCAATTCTTGCATCTTCAATTTTTTACAAAATGTATCCTAATACATATTTTTCTAAAAAAAGAAAATGCAACTAATCTATTTATTACATACCAACTTATGAATAAATAAATTACATAAGCCTAAGATTATGAATTATTACAACCATATTGAATAATAAACATAATCAACATACACAAACAACAATCAACACATCCAAGGTCTCGGTTTCGGTTATGACACAATCAAACATACCAAATGTTCTAAGCATGCAACCTAAGCAACCAATGCCCAAAATCACCAAAAGGAATCGGCCCCCCCCCCCCCCAAGAGGCTACGGCCCATCCCCCCCCCCCAAAATTTTTGCAATTTTGATATTTCAACATCCAAATGTTAAATGGTTTCCTAAGATCTTTGCATGCATGTCAAGATCTTACAAAACCATGAGGGGTAAAATCCACCAAAATTTCGGACCCCTTTTTCACCCATGAAAAACCCGAAATCTATGAACATGCAAGGAGCATAAGTCCTTGTAACCGGCTCTTGATGCCATTGTTGGGTTTTATACAAGTTTATCAAAGTCAAGTTAACCATATTTAACTAGAAAACGCAACGGAAGCTTAGATTTTAAATCTAGTTATGAACATACCATTATGTTAAAATCAAAACCCAATGAACAAGGATCAAGATTACAAGAACAATATGCTCACAAAATGTAAATGTACCTTCTTCTACCTTTAGAAGAATAAGTAAGATATTGAAGATGATGGTGGATGAATGGCAAGCCTCCAAAGAAGAAGACCTCAAGATAGTGATACCCCAAGCTATTTGTGACAACACCAATTTGATTGCTAGGATTTATGAACACTTAAACAAGCTCACCAAGCTCTCCCAAAATCCCCTCTTTGGCCGTGAGTTTTGGAGGAGGAAGAGAGAGAGGATTTTTGATTCAACTCTTGAATTCAAAATGGGGACAAGATCAAAAATGCATGTCTTGTGAATGGTGGAGTATAAAGAGATGGTCCACACAAAAGGACAAAACATTTGGTTGAACCAAAACCACCACCCACATGGGGTGGCCGGTTTTCCCTTTTTTTTTTTTTTTTTTTTTTTTTTTTGTTGTTTTGTTTTAACCATTTAAAACATCTCCTTTTATTTTATAAAACTCATTTTTATAAAATGCACATACATTTATGTAATTATTTAACCAATTAAATAATTAATTTATATAAACAAATTATCCAGATAATTTATTTAAATCCTCAAGTGTGTTTGTTTAGAAAACCAATTTTCTACACACGTAGTGTTCGGTATTCGTTTAAATGATCAAATCATTAAAAGAATACATTTGGTGTCGTCTAGCTTGTTATTGGGTATGACCCGACTTGGATCAAACACAGTTAGCCACATTAGTATAAGTATGTGTCTCGGGCATACGTAATTCCAACAAATGTATTGGGCCATAATTAAGGAGTGTGTTTTACTTTGAGAGAAGTAAAAGTCTTTAGTTTTGACGTACTCCACACTGTCTTTGTAGTCATGTCTGATCGAGGGAAAAGAAAGACGGTCAACTACTAACGTTGACTCAAAGTCAATACTAAAAAAGGGAATGAATATCAGAATATAGAGATCTTAGAGACTTGTTCTTGTATATTTTGCAAGATCTAGATATTAAATCACTCACAATGTAAATTTTTTTTAAAAAGATCGATTTCCACGATAAGATGAAACAAGAAGTGTTCTATAATATAATTATTTTTTAAATATTGGTAAATTTTGAATACTATAATAGATATTTTAATAGAGATCACACAAAAATAACCAAGTTTGGTTATTGGTTTCATAAAATTCACTTAAAAGAATTACCCTATAGTCGTTCAACTTGTTTCTCTAAATTTAAATAGGGCCATCTTCAAGAATCGTTAAAAATTTTTAGGCCTAAAACGAGTATAAATTCGAGCCTTGAGTAAAATATATATACGATAACCTATATATAAAAAATAAATTATACGATAATAATTGGACTATAAAGCTGAGATAATTTTAATCTAATACATGAATATCTTTTTGAAAATTATGTATATATAAAAAAAGTTTTAAACTTTTACGCCTTTATGATGATCAGGCCGAGATCGGTCGACCTTCATGCCTCTCCATCTTAGATGTCATCTTAGATGTCCCCAGTGTTTTACAAACCGGTTTAAGCCGGCCGATTAAACCGGTTAAACCGGATTTCACACAGCATGCTGATATTTTGAGCCCGGTATTTTTGGTCGGTTTGCTAGAATATCGTACCAGCGGTTTTTTTTTCTAATATACCGGTTTTTACCGGTAAACTGGTTTTAAGTACGAGTAATTTTTATATATGCGGCCCATATTTTTCCAAAATTACTTTTAACCCAACGATTAACATTCAAACGTGTAAACTTTAGGATTATTTTTTTAAAGTTGATTGTTTTTGTATTATTTTTTTTTTAATATAGATTAACTTTTGGATTATTTTTTGTTATGGAATGATTTATTTTTGGGTAATCTTTGGAGTTGAAGTTGACTTTATAGAAAATTATAAGGTAAATTATTCAACCGGTTGAACCTCCTGGTATAACCAGGTTCAACCGGTTGTATTATTTTTTAACTCAATCCAATACAAGTAAAATACCGATTTTTAAAACATTGGATGTCCCTGAATGTAAATGACTTAAATAAAACATGAATTCTAATAGTACTTTGTGAATATTATGAAAATTGAAAACAAATCCACTAAACATTAATCCATTAACCAAGTTTCATAAAAAAAAGAAAATTATGTTTCATTTTAAGGCATGTTGAAAAAGAATGATCATTTAAATAGTAAATATGATTCTTACATGCAACATGTAATAGGTCACTTATTAGCAAGAATTTTAGTATATTGAAAAAAGTTCACAATATTGGAACATTCAGTAAAATATGAGTGAATTTGTTAAGCGTAAAAAATATGTGTAGCTCTAATAAGACATTAGGTTATGTGTAGTGGAGGGGATATAAAATGAGGCATTTTGCGTCATGTGATGTCTAGTCAGTAAATACAAATGGTGTGTTTTTATTTTAGGGGTGTAGTGTATATATATATATATATAGGATCAGTATCATGAGAGAATCTTTTTGAAATTGAGAACTATGAGAACCATTTTGGACCACAAAAAACCCAAAAATAAAAAAAATCATAAAATAAAAAAAACACAAAAATCAAAAAAGTATAAAAACCAAAATTCTTATTTTATCATCCCGGTTTCATAAAAAAAACTCGGTTTAGCTAAATTATATACACATATGTATAATATATACATATATGTATATTTACATGTTTTTTTTGTACACATGTGTATAATTTAAGATAAATGATACTGTACATATGTGTATATTACGTAACTAAAGATTATATAAAATTATACATATGTGTATAATACGACGTTTTTTTTTATTTTTTTGCATTTTTTTTATTTTTTTAATGAAACCGGAATGAAATATAAGAATTTTAGTTTTTTTACTTTTTTAAAAATTTTGTTATTTTTTGTTTTATGATTTTTTTAAATATTTTTTAAAATGTGTTTTTATTGGTCCAAAATGGTTCTCAAAGTTCTCAATTTGCAAAGGGTTCTCTTAAGATCCTTACCCTATATATTTATATATATATATATATATATATATATATATGTGTGTGTATCACACTCACATACTACTATAATAATAATAAAAACAAAAGCACGCAAGCGATAAAAACTCACCCCCCCTCGTCTCGTTTATCGCGGGAGGGGGGAGGGGGTGTTCCAAAAAAAATCGCCCCTATTCTCCCTTCTTTATCGCCCACTACACCCAGCCTTATAAGAAACTTGTCGCGTTAGAATAAAAGACTTGTACCTGGTATAAGTTGCCGTTACTAGTAAATTGACAAACAATAGAGCTAAGCTTGCAAATTTGGAGTAGTTCTACCTATCAATTAACGAAGACGTGTGCCATGAACTACCGCAGCTATTAAAAGCTGGGAGTTTCATTAACGATTTTACCATATTGTATTGTGATATATTTGTTTGGATTAAAAATTTAAGCTACCAGCAATATGTTATAATCGGTTTTAGAAACAGATTAATAAATCTAACTTCTAGTATAAATAGATAGATGTTGTAATCAATACGACGATCCAACAAGTTATAGTAAAAAGATTGTTTGATTTCTTGTTTGGCGTTTGTTTTTGTAAATTAGGTAATTGTTAGTTTTAATAAAAGTACATAGCTTGTTAGATACACCTAAATTATCTGACTT
The DNA here is from genome assembly GCF_021521415.1 of Bidens hawaiensis. Taxonomy (NCBI): domain Eukaryota; kingdom Viridiplantae; phylum Streptophyta; class Magnoliopsida; order Asterales; family Asteraceae; genus Bidens; species Bidens hawaiensis. Next base: position 59,306 of record NW_027497135.1, on the reverse strand, counting down.
CCATAAGTAATCTAGATTAGTCGGTAGTATTGTTCTCTAGCTACTTCTTGTTAATTGTTTAAATGGATCATGTTTGTTATAAATGAAGATATAAACATACAATTGAATATATGTTCTATTTTTAAGATTATCTAAACAATAAAACTAGCATAATAAATAATTAGAAAAGAAAGTGGAAGAGTCAACAAGAACTAGTCAAACACATTGATTGTCAACCGCCATGACAAGGACGCGAGGCGATTTAATACTAAACAGTTGACGCCGCCGTGAGGCTAAAAAAATCAGCTGCAGATTTACCCAAAATGGTGGTAAACTCATGAAAACTGATAACGCCGTCACCGTTGGCATCAGCCTCACGCATCATCTCCGTGAGCTCTTTATAGGACAAGGGTTGGCCCATTTTGGCCATCTGCCCGCCGTGATGTAGCCGTTGCCGTCTCTGTCAAAGAAGCGGAAGACCTCCATAAGCTGGTCGTGGTTGATGAGGACCTGTTGATCGAGATCGGGAAGTATGACGTCAAGCAGTTCTTGGAACTCGATGGATCCGTTGCCATTGGAGTCCATGCTGGCTAACAAGGAGTGGATCTGGTCGCCTTGTGGCTTGAGCCCAATGGACCTTAAGAGGGCTGCCAGCTCCAGATGGGTGAGGCTGCCGTCGGAGTTCATGTCGAACCGACAGAAGATGGCTCGTAACTGTTTCACCTGGTCGGACTGGAGTTTAGACATGACCATTATCAACAAAAGTAAACCGAAAAAGGACGGCGAGATTAGACTGCTAGAGATGCAGCTTCTCTTGAGCGGAGGTTTTTATCGCCGGAGATGGAGAATGGAAGAAGACAAAGCATAGGGCTTTTAAATTAACTGTGAATTAATTTCAATGTTTCATATAGACCTCTCCATCTATTCTTCATATTTATTTTGAACCCAAATAATTTAAAACAAGTTTCTTTTATATACAATCTACACCCAAAGTTAATTAACGGCTTGCTTCATTCATGTTAATGCATAACGGTGCAACAATGTTTATGTAAAATCAAGGTGTTACAAAAAGTCCGACTAGTGGAAAACATTGGTCATGACTAGGTTTTAAAAAATGAAAACGCATTGATAACAACTTAGGATTATGATGTATGTTTTGGATTATGTTTTTTTTGAAGTTTCATGAAAATTAGTAATATATATTTAAATTATTTATGACATCATCCGGGTCACATACCGGTCTGCCCTTCCGGGTCAGTCCGACCTTTGACCCGGTAATGTGTCCGGGTCAACGTCCGGGCCAGGTCTGAAAACATTGCTTGGAAGGATAGCTAGGAAAAAAGAAAATATACAGAATTTGGTAAGAGTAAATGATGACTTTTTAATAGAGTTTATCATTAAAAAATATATAAAAAATTAAACATAATAGATGAACATCTAACTATACTATTAAAGCAATAAGCTTAAAGTCCATATACCCTCTTCTTATTGGTTGATTCTCATACTTTCCATATATATCAATGTCTTCTCTAATTTTCAAGTGAATAAAATAAATCAATAATATATTAAAATAAGATTAATCAATGCTATTTAATTATTATCTTTCCTCTTTCCTTTAATCTTTATTTTTTCATTTTGATTACTTAAATAATAATGTAATATTTTAATATTACATTTAGCTAAAAGTGTAAATTTAGATTAATTTTATAACAACAAAATATATTCTAATTAATGTAATATTTTAAAATCGTAGCTATAGTTTGAATACGAAATATTCAAATTTTTTATTTGAAAATTGTATTATTTTTGGTTGATTTCATTCACCACCTTTGTTATTTTTTGGTTGATTTTATTCACCACCTGTGTTAATTTTATAGATAATATATAGTAAATAATTTAATTAATTATTTATTATTTCATCAATAGAAGAGATTACGGATTTAATATAGAGATTACGGATAATATATATATAATATAGAGATACCGATTTAAAATATTATAATTCTGTTAAAATATGATATTATTTAAATTATATTTGTCAAACTCGTAAGGAAATTAAAGAAATTAGGAAATGATGACCCATTTTATTAAGGAAAGGTTTAATTACGAATTTGTAAATTTGTAAATTTGATATTCCCCCCTTCCTATTTGAATTAATTATTATCTAAATTATGGTATAAATTTGAATGTCAATTTTATTTAATTAACAATCATTAAGTTTTACTATAATTACGTTAGTTGACCCATTGACCCACTTATATAATTTCACTCATTTACTTATAAGAATTAAAATACAAATCCATTGACTTATTATTGTTTAACAATAACAATTGAGTTACAAATCCATTGTTGACTCATTCACCCATTCACTTATAATTGTCAACATTGACTTAGAAATACGATTTACTAATTAACAATTGAGTTACATATATATAACTAAATTAGTAACTTTTTTATTTTCACACCTTATATGAATTACAATACATACTATATAATTAGTAACTTACATTTTACATTATGTAACATTTCATTTTACAGAACTACCATTACATAAAATTCAAAAATTTCGATATATTTTATTTGTATTTCGAATAACATTGCATATTATTTGAAAATCCATTAATTACGATATTAATTCTATTTCTTCTTACTATAATAATTTTGAAAATTTTTGAAAATTCCTAAATTTATGTTTTTAATCAATTACATTTATACCTTCCTTCTATAATTTTCTCTACCCTAATTCGTTTCCTATAAATATGTACATTTGAAAGGCTAATTCTTACACCATCAAAGCCTCTATAGTAAAAACGAAGAGCTTTGTGCCAAGGTTTTTAGTTTTTTTTGTTTATATACCTTCCATTTTCATATTTCATTTTTGAGGCTTAAAAGTGTTATTGTTGTTTAATTTTAATTTATTTGTGTTTTTGTTAAATTTTTCTAACAAGATGGAGCCAACAAATATCACCATGTTGAACCAACTTGATGTTCTTAATAGTGAGTGTATCCTAAAGGTCCGTATTTTGAAACTTTGGCGGCTGAAGGATAACTCAAAGCACGGGCAAGATTGGTCCATCGAAATGATTATTCAAGACGAAATGGTATTGTTAACACATTAAATAATTTACTATATTATTCATACAACTATTTACTAATCTTAATAATAATTTGCAGGACAACAGAATGCAAAGCCTATGTAAGGAAGCCTTGCATTCCTAAGCATGATGTTTGGCTTGCCGAGAATAAATCTTTGATTGTTCGAAAGGCCTCACTCGGTGCAAATATGTCTACTTACAAATACATCGACTGCCCACACAAGCTTTGTTTCATCCATTGATAATTCTTACTAATTTGTTTTTTAATAGTTCAGCATATCTAACATTAATTTATTTTAAATAATTTCAGTTTATGGCGGCCCAAATTGGTAGATTGGCTAATTGCATGGAAAAAATATTTGATGGAGAGTAGTTTGATTATGTTTGTTTTGGTCATTACTAATGTATTTCAGTTATTAATTTTCTATCATTTTTTATTTTATGTAGCTTAAACAATTCATGTAAATTATTTCATTTTTATATGAATAACAATCTTTATTTTCTATGTGTTAAAGTTTTTGAATCTTATCTTGAAAGTTTTAAAAATTATTTATTGAACTTCCAAAAAATCGAACGTTTTTTATAATAATATTTGCAATTATTTATTTTTGTTTTCAAAATTCAAAATTGACCATTATTGCAACAATCTTTTTTTAGTTTTTAGTAGTATTCAATCTCAACAAACTTTCCATCTTTTATATTATACCAAAATTTAATTAGCATAAACAACATATTTAATATATACAGGAAATTTTAAATAATTAACCTTTGATAATACTTGAAAGTTAATAAGTTTTGGATTAAAAACACATTAATTTATTTGACCAATTTAATATGTGGTGTATTACTTATTTCAAATGTATATTTAGAACATCTTAGATATTTACTATAATTGCTTATTTATTTTAAAAATATTCATCATCTTTAATTTAATGATACATTCTAATCATTTATACATTAATTTATTTCTATTTTTAAGAACCAAATTTGACCACTCTTTTTTAGTTTTAATATTCTCCAATCTCAATAAATTTTACATCTTTTATAATTGACCAATTTTTAATTAGGCATAAATGTCAAGAATTACCTATTCGTCTAAATTATTCTGGTGAAATTAAAAAATAAACTAATAAACTAAATAGAAAATAAAAACTTTTCATCTTTTATATTTGACTAACTTTTCATTAGGCATAAATGTCAAGATTAATGTATAAAATTGAAAAAAGAATTATCTAATGAATTTATTGTTAAATAAGTTAATGATGCTAGAGTCTTGACAATAATTTCGTGATAATTAAAAAAAGTTAATAGTATATTGTTTAGTTAATAAACTTATAAAAAAATGGAAAGTTTTTTATAATAATATTTACATTTATTTATTTTTGTTTTTCAAAACCGAAATTGACCACTCTTGCAACAATCTTTAGAAGTTTTTAATAGTTTTCAATGTTAAAAAAACTTTCCATATTTTATATTTGACCAATTTTTAATTAGCATAAATGACAAATTTAATGAATACAGGAAATTTAAATAATTTACTTTTGATTATACTGAAAAGTTAATATGTGTTATATTAAATACACATAATTATTTTTGGTTAGTTAATTAAAGAATAATTATTATTTTCAATTGCATTCAAGGTAATCGATTTCATATAAATTTGAATTTTGACATATGCAACAAGAAAAGGAAAGTTCAAACCTATTATTTATCTAATTAATATTGTTATTAGTAGTCAAACGGTTTTAATGTAAAAATGATTTCATATTGATTTAATAAAAAATAGATATCTACTTATTTAAAATTCAAATTGTTGAATGAAATTAAAGAATATACCATATACCATACTTAAGATAGTTATATAAATCTAATATAATAGTTTAATAATTTAATTAACATTTTTAATTAAAGAAAAATATATATTTTAAGGTTATATGAAATATCATAGAAGCTAAAAATACAAAGATTTTTTAATATATAAAAATAGTAAATGCTTTTCAAAATAAAAGGTTTACTATAATTACGTTAATTGACCCATTGACCCATTGACCCACTTATTTAATTTCACTCATTTACTTTTAAGAATTAAATACAAATCCATTAACTTATTATTGTTTAAAAATAACAATTTAGTTACAAATCCATTGTTGACCCATTCACTTATAATTGTCAACATTGACTTAGAAATACGATTTACTAATTAACAATTGAGTTACATATATATAACTAAATTAGTAACTTTTTATTTTCACACCTTATATGAATTACAATACATACTACATAATTAGTAACTTACATTTTACATTATATAACATTTCATTTCACAGAACTACCATTACATAAAATTCAAAAATTTCGAAATATATTATTTGCATTTCGAATCTAATTATGTAACATTACATATTATTTGAAAATCCATTAATTACGATATCAATTTGAATTTTGAATTTTGACCTAATAAGGTAACCGGTTTCATATAAATTTGAATTTTGACATATGCAACAAAAAAATGAAAGTTCAAACCCATAATTTAACTAATTAATATTGTTATTAGTAGTCAAACGGTTTTAATGTAAACATGATTTCATATTGATTTAATAAAAATAGATATCTACTTATTTAACTTAATACATTTAACTAAATGGTCTTTAAATGTTTTATATAATTTACTATAAAACGATTACAATAAAGTGGCAGGCAAACGGGCAACAAGCTGCGCCGCAACCCCCTTTTTAACAGCAAAGCCAATCCTGCTAAAAACGAAGCTTTGAGACCTAGAAGCTGAAGAGGTTCCGTGTACGACGCGCTGAACCCTACTAAAAAATTTCACAGCCTCTGGAGCCAGAAAACCAAATGTATCAAAGGCAAATGGTAGAAAGACATGTTGATTATCTAAACAAGCTTTCTCGTGTTTAACAACTTTGCCCGATTCAGCCTGACCCACAACAAACCCACGGTCCCTGAGCCCAACAAGAGGAGACACTCCTGTATGATCCACACAGGCGTGTTTCCCCCCTGCCCACCCGAACACAAGAATATCAGCTGGTCGTAAAGTAGACCTCCCTTCAATAGGATCCGTGAGAAAGTTAACAGGGGCCTCCTTTTTAGCAGAAATCCCTGCCCGTTTAAGAACATCACACAGAACATCCCTAACCAGATCATGTCTGTATTTAAAGCCAGGCAATTCTTTGCAATGCACCGCATGGTCACCAAAAGAATCCAAACAGACCTTGCGACAAATTGGGCAAGGTTCATCCGTCGGGAACATAGGGATCATTAACCGGTACTTAAGGATAGCCCGATACTCCAAACCCGACATACGTTGGCCTAATCCTTCAATGGGGATAGCCGTTAGAAAATCCTGAGCCCGAGGAGCCCGAAGGCATTCAAACACCGCCTTTTGGCGAGGGGATAGATCAAACTTCACTTCTAAACTCTTGACGATTCCACTAAATAAGGCACTCGCCACAACATGTTGGGCTTTAGGGGGGGCGGTGTCCTTATTAGAGAACCCGCTAAGATCAAAATCTGGAAGTGAAGTACGTAAACGATCCATCGCACACCCATAATCAGAGTCCAACCTATGAATATCACAACCCCGAAGAATATGGTCTTGCAAACACCACGACTGTGCTCTCGAAGCCACAAAAGCATATGTAGATACATCCTCGGCCGAACAGAGACCCAACCCCCCATAACGGATCGGAAGTGACGCCAACCTCCATTGGAGATCCCCAAAGAACGGACCTCCACAAACCACGATGTCCTCAATCGCCCTTCGAAGACCATTGTCAAATATAGAAACAGCTTCCCCCACATACATAGGTTGGCATGTTCTCAAACCGAACAAAAGCTTGGCGACTCCCATACATGAGCGAAGCAAAAGAAGCTCGCATTGAGGATCCCGAAGTCTTGGGAGACAGCTCATCAGTTCCACAGCGCTAGATGCCCTTTTCATAGCCAAACTGCTGATAAACCCCGCATCCTGGCTTACAGCACCACCAAGGAGTTTCACGCCAAGCACCGGCCTTCCAATCCCGCAAGGGAACAACCCCTCCTGTGCCTTCACCCCATTGCATGTTGGCCAAAATAACTCTGTTTTCTTAACGTTTAATTCAAGACCCAAACGAGGCCCCTCAGACCTGATAATATCTAATGCTTTGGCTACCTCTCTAGTATCCCCGATAATCGTGCCATCATCCAAGTACCAAGCATGAAAGAGAAGCTTGCACCGATCTCTGATTTGGTGAACAAGTGGGTGCAAAGCTAAGGCAAAAAGGAGAGGCCCAAGAGGGTCCCCCTGTTGAACCCCAGTGGTGGATTTAATGAAAGTATCACCCACATATAACCTAGCCGACTGCCCATATAAAAAATCCACCCAAAGAGAAATGGAAGGACATCGACTCCGAACCTCATGTAGAAGGGTCGTCCTATCTACTAAGTTGAAGGCATTGGAGAAATCAACAGTAAGCATAGCCAATGACCCATCCGAATGAAACTGATTTAGAAACCTGTTCGCGCTATGAAGCACGGCCTCTGCCCCACTGGGGACTCCCACCCCAAATTGAAAGTCACCGAGGTATTTAACCATCTCCTTCCCGACACAAAAGTTTAATTACAAAAGTTTAATTACAAAAGTCTTTAAATTGAAATAAAACAAAAGTTTAATTACAAATAATTTATAATAAAATATACCTTTATTTGTTTATTAATGTTGAAATGAAACTCATAATACCTTAAAAACTTTAGCTGTATATTTAATCAGGCTGTTATGGTTTATTTTGTTTTTTAGATTGTGAAGCAAAACGATTTTTTTTTGTAAAATATCGAAGAAGTTAATGGTGGGCTAATATGATTATAACATGTTCGTATCTTCATTTGGTTTTTTAGTTTAGGTGTATAGTAAGTTTGTGTAAGTATTAACCTTTTATGTATACAGTTTAAATGTTTAATATTTTGGTTACAAACTTATGTTAAATATTTTTGTTGGTTTGATATGTTAGTTATGAAATTTTATGGTTATCTATATGTATTTGGTTTATATGTTTTCAACCAATGTGTAACATGGGCTACTATTCTAGAAATATATTGGTGGGTTAGATACTTTTACATAAATGAATTTCTGATCATCTATGTGGATTCAAGTTAGCTGAGAGTCTTCATATTCAGTAGAGTAAGTTATGTTATTGTTGTTTCTTGTGCAATATTTCTAATTTTCATGTCTTTAATATATTTATGAACACCAAATATGAATAACCTACAATTGTCACTAAAGTTAATAGTATTTGGTTTCCTGTTTTCTAGTTTTTTTGTTTTATGTTTTAAAATCATTCATTATGTAAGAAAAATTGTAAAATCATGCTCTATAAAATTCTGTTTTTATATTTATGTTGTTCATTTTTTTCATATGCTAACCATATTATCTATACTATATATAATATAGGAGTTAGGGACCTCTTAAATTTTAAGAGATACCACTCTTATTGCATGTTTTACAAGTAATAATGCATAAAATTTTAAAAATGTAGGGACAAATTAGTATTTGCTCATTCAAAAATAAGTTACAATAATGGTCATTCAACTTCAATCAAGTATTGTTAATTCATTAGATAGTTACACATTTCCCCCTAATTCTAAACCAACTACCCACATGACTCTTTAACGACCGTAACTTTTTAACTCTTTAATATTTTTTCTAAATAACTACATCATAAAAACGAACATTTTATTCTCTTTAATTTGAGTATGGTACTGTTATAGTTTATTAATTTTTAAAAAACTAACATGTTACGCGATTACCATTTATTACCGGCAACTGGTCGGACATGTTCGGCTAATGGTGTTGGAACAGGTTAGATTGGAACATGTTAATACAAAAAGGGTTAATTTAGTTCATGTTGGGATGAGTTTAGATCGAAAGGGTTCATGTCAAAACGGAATTCGAGTCGGAACTGGTCTGTCAAAACGGATTAGGCTAAAAAATAGTTTATTTGAAATTACTATACATTTCATCTTTGCTTCTTGCTTGTCGCCACCAGTTACGCACGTTTAAGCATCGGTTACGTGGATAACATACCGAGTTGCTCACGTATAGACGTTATGTGACGCGCTTACTGGCACCGGCTACACGTCCGATGCCACGTTAAATGCATACCACCGTCGGTTTACGTACGTACCGTTGCGAGGTTACAAACATACTAACACCAATTACGTTTGCGCGTACACCGCTGCATCGCGCGGGCAACTGGCTAGTATTCTATTAGAGATGTCTTTAAAATTAAAGAAAATGTAATTTTTGGTCAATCAACGCCTTCCAATAAGAAGTTTTCAAACGGTTAGTTATTTTCATATTTTTTAGTTACCCTTTAAAATTTTTAAGTATGCATTTTCTTTTGTAAACGTGCAGCTTCAACGCCAAGAGAACTACTTATTAACATTTTGAACGGTTACATTTTATTTTAAACGCGTTAATACACTATATTGTATTAAAGTATAATTTTTGTATTAACTAAAATATAGTAAATAAAATTTGATATGTTATTACCTAAAAATTAGACACTTGTAACAGAAAGTTATAAACGATTTTTAATATTTTTATTATTAACTACATTATATCTCTTTGATAAACAAATCTTTAATAACATTGAATGTATGTTTACATATTTCTTTTTTCTATTTTATTTTTAGAATTGATACGAAACATAATTTTCAGTTATCCATACTATTTTATTTTCTTAAAACCAATTAAAATATATGCTTTAATTAAAATGTGTATACGAATAAATTATGTTAATTGGAGGCGCAAAAATATTTCTCCTTATTTTTTACTTATATCTGGTTTACTCAATTTATATTGTTTCCATACTTGGCAACAAAATTAACAAATTTAGTTGTGCTCCATATAAAAAAATTCAATTTTTTGGTTTTTAATTAAGATCATACCAATTATTTTTTTAGATTTTAATTTGAACTAAAATTTTCAAAAACACATTATGCTAAATAAAATCAAAAATACTAAAATTATTTTGACTCATAGATTGGTTCTAAAAGTCGATGTGACAATAATGTTACTAAGGAATATGAATCAGAAGAACGATTTGTGTAATGGAACTAGATTGCGAGTAATTAAGTTGGGAAATGTGTTTTGTTGAAGTAAAAATTATTTCAGGTACTAATACTGGTTATTGCACTTATATAATTCGTTGTGGTGTAACACCTTCAGATATGGAACTTTCGTTTAAATTGAAGAGAATGTAGTTTTTTTTCCAGTTGTAGTATGTTTTGCAATGACCATTAATAGAAGTCAAAGTCAATCTCTAGCAAAAGTTGACATATATCTCAGAGACCCGGTGTTTACACATGGACAACTCTATGTAGCTTTATCAAAAGCGAAGAGTGGTGTTAAAATTCTTATTAAAAAAGGAAGATAAAGTTACAAATAAAGAATCAATATGGTTCATAAGGAAGTCTTTTTAATAGCTTATGTATTTTACATTTTTAACTTTTGATTATGTTTTCAAAGACTGTAATTTGAATGTTATTTGGGTTTATCTTTGTATTTCACAATCATTTGTTTTCGTACAAATATTATTTACAACTTAAAGTATGTTGTTGTTCTGAATAACATATAACAACTTATGCTGTCCTTTCAAATGACATGTGTTTGTTCGAAAATTTCAATATTTCCACCCGTGTCATACACGGGTTAATAACATAGTTTAATAATTATATTCGTTAAAAGTTGAATTTATATCATAATTCATAAAAATTGAAAACTTATTATATGAAGTTTAGATATTAAACTAAAGGTTAACTGGAAATGGTTGTGTTTAAATGTTAAAAAGCGTGGACTTAAATGGTCAAAATTTGTGTTTGAATACGCTGTTACAAAAAGTTGGATCTGGTCATATTAAATCGAATAATAATACAACTACTGGATGTATATAGTGGGTTAAGCTCTGATGAAATATTTCTATAAAAAGGCTGGATGTAATCTATTCAAAGCTCTTATTATTTGGATATTTATAATAATTTGCCCAAGAAAAATACCTTTTAGCTTTATATATTGGGAAAATTCTCAAAATGGCCATTTTTAAAAGAGAGACACTGAAAAATAACCCTAAATTTCAAAAATATATTTTTTAGTTTTATATATTGAGAAAATTCTCAAAATGGCCCTTTTTAAAAGAGAGAAACTGAAAAATAGCCCTAAATTTCAAATTTAGTCTTGAAATTTAGGGCTATTTTTCAGTTTCTCTCTCTAAACAAGGGCCATTTTGAGAATTTTCCCTTATATATTTACTGTATCTTTATAACATTTGTTGCCGAATGATCATTTTATATTTATACATTTGACATGGACAAATATATGAGTCATATTCGTGTTCAACAATTCAAGTCATTGCTATCAATAAAAAAAACCCGTCACAAATGATACCTCTCGTATCACCCACACTTGTAGCATTACATAGGAAATGTAAATTTTCATAGAATAATCCGCAGCACGCATTATGAAGAAAAAAAAGTCATTTTAATTCATCACATTGCATATATTGTCTTAGGATGTTAGAAGTGAGTTCCAAAACTAAAAGTAATAAATTCAATACGTGACAATCGGATCAATGGCAAAGTTAATAAGCTAAATTTATGTGAATGGCCCTACAAAGGACCCAATGCATGATCATGGCACCCAAGTTCTTGCTTTACAAGACAAACTGGAAAATGAACTTCAACACCGTCATCTCCTTTCCAAAAACTCCCAAATCCAAACTCGCCTTTTGTAGACAACCCCTCCAACACCTCTGCAGCCTCCTCCAAACACCCACCGAAACCATCTAGCCCAACACTCTCCGTTCGAGCCCGCATTGAGTCTCTCGGTTTTTGACACCCCACAACTTCTTCCACTTTCACTCTCATCATTTTCCCACCATCACGCATTTTGTTCCCAAACTTCCTCTTTATGTAAAGCTTTGTTTTCTTGACCAATTTGCTAGGAAGTTTGAGCAACACAAAGGCTAGGAGTTGTAGCAACAAGCATTGGCAACAACAAGATAAAACTATACAATCCGCACCGATCATGTTCCAATCTTGTTGTTCCATGGCCCGAACTTGAGAGAGAAAAGGAAAGAAGAAGACTCATTTTCTTTTGATGATAACGGGTTCCTTCTTTTCTTGGAAGTTGGTGTTAAAAATGGTGGGAACAAAGTGTAGAGTGTAAGCAAGCATGTGGATGGTGTCAATAGAATAGTGTGATAGCTTTTGCTTCCATTGTTGGCTTACCTTTAACTCAATTTTTGGTTAATTCTAGGACGGATCTTGTCTCCTTTTACCAATTAAATTTTTGTACCATATCATTTATACTAATAAAATAATACAACTATATATTTCTTTCATTGACACCAAATTTAATGTGTTATAAAATCATGACCAATTTGAGTTGTAATAAATCAATCACATAATAGTATTTGACACACGTTGCTGATCTCTATAGAAAGGGGTGTGAATATTATTATTCAAAATGAACAAAAGGGCAAAAATAATACCCAAATATGTTGTGATACTTACAGGAACCAAAAAATGTGCAGCCAAGTGCAATATGTATATTTGGCTGTAGAAACTACATACGGAATCGGTCCATCAGATCCCAATATTGAATCTTTACCCTCAGTAATAACCGTGGCAAAAAGAATACAAGTCTTGATATTTACCTTTCGTTACTGATAGGAGCCCAGCTACTCTGAGTAAAAAAATCTGTGCTGTAATTTTGACTGCCAAATGCCATCCTCCTAAACAGTCTAATTTCTGCATCTTGTTGTGCGGAGTTGTATATTTCACTTTCTCCAACTCTCATCCCATTGCTTAAATCTTCAGTCTCCAAAGTATCGAAAGCTCTCACAATCTGAAAAAAAAATATAAAATAATAACAGTGATTAAAGTAGATCATAGTGTTGACATAAAGAAGGTGAATTTTGACTTTAAAGTCAAACTGGTATGGATTTTGAAGTACCTGTCCCATGCGTGGTCTCTTTGTAGCTGAGTGTCGCACACATGCAGCTGCAGCTTCAATCATGCGAAACATCTCATTTGGAACATAGTTCATACCAAGCCTTGGGTCAACCAACAGTTTAAAGTCCTCTGTTTCAAGTGCATGACTAAGCAGAGGCCGAGCCTGAAATTGAAAAGTTAAATATATTTCGAACATTAGAAATAATTTGGAGGAATGAGTAACATAGTTTAATATAATATGTATGACAGTAACGTACCCACTCAACAAGACTCTCATCCCCCAACGGTTGAGATGCATCCACAGGTTTACGTCCAGTGATTAGTTCCAAAAGAACAACTCCAAAGGAAAAGACATCAGATTTCTCAGTCAACTTGCCACTTGAAGCATATTCAGGTGCCATGTATCTGAAATGGGACCAACTAAACGTTCAACATATATACAAAGGGCAATTAAGTGGATATTATAAGATTAAAAAGTATCATGATATTCCCCTGCTCCAAAACCAGTTTAACATTTCTCCATTTAAATCTAAGTTTACACCTTTGTACGTTAGTGATAATTACAAAGTATTAACAGAGATGATGCTGGTCTGCAAAATTTATTTCCTATTTTGTGTATGTGGGTTTTTAAGATATTTGAATAATAATCGAACATACCCAAAAGTTCCCATAACACGTGTCGTTACATGGGAGAACACATCAGCAGCTATTTTGGCAAGGCCGAAATCTGAAACCTGTGAGGTAAGAATGAAACACAAATGCTTAATCCCAAAAAATAATTATTGAACATGTGTACAGCAAAATTTAAGTTATGACAATAAGGGCATACCCGAGCTTCAAAGTTTTTATCTAATAGAATATTTGACGACTTGATATCTCGATGAATAACTCGTGGATGGCCTGCATTACAGTAAATATCGAACAACGGATTAATAATTGTGCACTTACAAATCAACGTAGAATTAGGAATTGCTTAGCACTTACAGTCTTCATGGAGATAAGCAATACCACGTGCTGCACCAGAAGCAACCTTTACACGAGTTGACCAATCTAAAACCTGCTCTGACACTATGAAAGGCAGTTACAACATTATTAGACAATAAAGAAAGAACTTTCAGGTAAATACGTTACATTAGGTAAATGTTAGTTACCATGAAGGTGGAAGTAAAGTGTGTTGTTTGGGACGTATTCATAGACAAGCAGCCTCTTGTTCTCGGAGACGCAGTAACCTACAAGTGAAACCAAATAACGATGGTGTATTCGGCTAATAATTTCCACCTCAGCACTAAATTCACGTTCCCCTTGCCCGCCTCCAATCTTTAACTCTTTTACTGCAACTTCTGTCCCATCAGCTAATAATCCCTTATAAACATAACCAAATCCGCCAGAACCTAAAAGATTCTGTGGTGAAAACCCATTTGTGGCCTCCATAAGATCTTCATAAGTAAACTTTGATCTTAAATACGCTAATCCACCAGGCTCCACTGGACTGTACACAACGTCATTCGCAGACACATTTCCGATCCCAGCTGATGTTTGTATCTTTAGTAGACCTGAATCTGTAACAAATCGTAACTATAAATTTGTAGAATTATATCCATGCTAAAGATACTAATTTGATATGAATTACCTACCTGACTGAGGTGAATTGCCAATGGAGGCTGGCGTATCGTAGACTCCATTGTGTCCAGCAATCCTTTTCTTTCGTTTGATTAGACACCATGAAACAGTTAAGATAAGTGCAAGGAGTGCAATACCTACTACTGCAGAAATTCCAACGATACCTCCGATACCAATGCCCCCATTGCTGGATGGTTCAATGGGACTTGAATCATTGTTATTTTGATTGTTGGGGGGTGGTGTTAAGATTTCAAAAGGGGGTGGGGGTGGTCGTCTGGAAGGCGGAGGGACGACTGCTGGTGGTGGAGATGATGAATTTGTGGAAGGGGTGGAGGGAGGAGTGTTATTTACTGGCGGTGCTGATGAATTTGTAGCAGGTGGTGGGTTTCTTGGTGGAACTGACGGTGGTGGAGGTGGTCTAGCAGGCGGTGAGTTTCTTGGTGGAACTGATGGTGGTGGTGGTCTAGCAGGCGGTGAGTTTCTTGGTGGAACTGATGGTGGTGGTGAACTAGCAGGTGGTGGGGGCCTAGACGGAGGGGCGGGCGACGATGGAGGGGGTGCTGGCGGCGGAGAATTGGTTGGTGGAACCAGTGGTGGTGGAGAACTAGTTGGTGGAATTGGGGATGGTGGTGGTGGAGGTGTTGAAATGGGTGGTCTTGATGGAGGCGGGACAGTAACGGGTGGAGGTGATGAAATGGGTGGTAGAGTAACCGGTGGAGGTGGGGCAGAAGCTGGTGGAGGTGAAGAAACGGGTGGTACTGATGGAGGTGGGGCACTAGTAGCTGGTGGAGGTGAAGTAGAAGTAGAAGGAGGAGGTGATGTTACTAGCGGTGGCGGTGGAGGTGATGAAATGGGTGGTAGAGTAACCGGTGGAGGTGGGGCAGAAGCTGGTGGAGGTGAAGAAACGGGTGGTACTGATGGAGGTGGGGCACTAGTAGCTGGTGGAGGTGAAGTAGAAGTAGAAGGAGGAGGTGATGTTACTAGCGGTGGCGGTGGAGAGCCGATTGAAGGGGGTGATTGCGATGGAGGATCGGTGGCGGGTGGAGAATTGGGCGATGGTGAAAGGCTTGCCATTCATAATACACAAATCAAAACACTAGCAACTTGAAAACACACACACACACACACACTCTCTCTCTCGATCAGAGACAATTCATCAAACACCTTCTATGCATACCAAACCAGTTAAGTGAAAGAAAGCTAGGAACACATGCTTAAACCATAATCAATCTACCAGATGCATTTAGCATCCCAGATGACAAAATCAAAACTAGTATAGTAATTTAAAAGTATACTCTCAGAGACAAATGATCGAACACCTTGAGTGCAAACCACTTCAGTCAAAGCTACAACAACACACGCTTATACCAAAATTAACCCAGAAGATGAATTTAGCATCTGAGATGAAGTAACGTAAGCCTCGTCTATGACGATGAATTCAAGAGTAGCCTGCCTCCAATGATCAAGTGAAGAAACGCGTTTCCATTCCCAAACACAAGTGACAAAACTAGTGTATTTATTACAGTTAGGTAAAAAGTACAATAACTAAGACAATTTCAATTGATTGTGTGCTTGTAAGTTGTAATAAACAGCCTTGAAGGTGTTTGCTTCAAATAAACTTCTTCATAATCAGCAGTCGAAGAAGAAGGTGGATGATGCTGCATACGTAGCTTCACCAAAATGTCAGCGTTGAATTATCAAACCAAACCAAACCAAACCAAACCGTTTTTTCAATCATAAATTTTTTCTTTATTAAATAAAAACTATTATATAAAAATATATAATTTCTAATTATTATTATTATTATTATTATTATTATTATTATTCACAAAACCTTTAAAAGCTCTATAGTTAGTTTCTTCATTTTTTTCAATTCATTAGATTGTTTTATTTATAAATGTGAGCTTCTTATCAGATTAAACATCTCATTGGATTAAAAATTAATCTCACCGAATATTTTATATAAAAATACTATGCATATGATTATCCGATTTTTTCTAAAAAAATTATTTATAATTATGAAACAATTTTATAGTTAAAAAATAAGCGGGTCATGGGTCTTACCAAACCCAGATAGTTTTAACCCGGGTTCTAACATCTCATTTATTTGTGAAACTCTTTTATCATCAAATCCTAAGTATATTATTAATTTTTTTACAATAAATAAAATTAAAATTCAAAAAAATATATAAATATTAGAAACGAATAATATAAAACAAAACTCGTAATACAAGGCATAAAAGCTAGCTGAAATGATCATATTTACTATCATGTAAATTATATGGTATATATACGAGTCGTATAGAGTCATATGATTATATAAAAGCTATGCCAATGAAATTTCTAACATCTATATACGACGTCAGGCACGATAAAAGCCTACGACTTGTATAGAGAGTGTTTGCAAAATATGGATGACAATGTTGTAAAAGTAGGATTACAAGGCTGAGGAGTACTCGCTACCAGGTATGTGGCGTATGCGAGTTTCTTTAACTCCTTCTAGTTACTAATAATTGATCAAATGCGGTCAACTTCAGCCATAATCATATATAGTCAGTAGAGTTGGGTCGATTTTGACTTAAGAAAATAAAACATAAATCGTATTTCTATACCATAAAAGAACAAATTTAATTAAGGATTATTTTCATATATACCCTTACAAACATTACAAATATCATATATATCCAAATAAAACTTAAAATATAATATATACCTTTACAAAGTAACTAAAATATCATATATGCTTTTATAAACACAATTAAAGTATCATATATGCCCATATTATTTAATAATAATTGAATATATAACCATTTTACCGTTATTTTTCAAAAAAATTAACTTTCACATATGCCCATATTGAGGAATAGACTATTCTACCCCTTTCTTTTACATAATGTGTTTATACACTAGATTATTATTTTAATTTTAATTGACGTTTCTCACCTTTAACGATAACCAAATCGTCTTTCGTCACTTCTTCAAAATTGCAAACCATTCGAAGCTTTATCGCATTGAATGGTCTGCACCGTAAAACCTTATATCACATCTAATTAAACTAGAGTAATATGGTCATTTTTTAAATTTCTAATGAAATGGGTATATATGATATATTAATAACTTTGTAAGGACATATATTATATTTTTAGTTTTGCATGGGTATATATGATATTTTCAATACTTGTAAGGGTATCTTTAATTAATTATTAGCAATTTTTAGAATAATTTATTATTTAAAAATGTATTTAATAATTTATTTCTCTTGTTCAGAACACTTGCTTATTATCACGATCGACTCCATGTCTTCAAGCCATCTAACAGTCGCAATGGCGCCCTTGTCTCCATAGAATTCTTTCGATCCAAAGTTTTTGAAGTATCTAAATGAACAACTTTAAGTTTTTAATTTCTTAAACTTTTGCTTAATACCATCGTCAGCATTGGACTCGTGAACGCTCTCTTCAATATGGGATGGTTTAGGGCGGGATTAACAGATTTTCGAGATGGTTCAACGGAGTGAGATTGCCTAGATTGAGTTCTAATTTGAGATTCAGCTCTTACGACTTCTTTTATCATCTTTTGGATTTTGTTCATATACTTTTCGGGTATTTGTTCTTGTTTTTGTTCTTTTTCTTTATCTTTTCAATTTTCTGCTTCCTTTCGAGAAGCTTCAGCGTTACTTTGGTTTGACATGCTGAAATTCAAATTTCATTCTTTTCTTAATCACACATTTCATTTATTAAACATATATATATATCATACAATATATATATATATATTATATTATTACATCACACATTTATATATACATCATTACTTGATGTATATATTTTTCTATCCTTATTTAACACACAACATTACAACATCAAAACATCACTTAACCCTATTCTTAATCCTTCATGAACTATTTCACCATCTTGGTCATCTTGTTGCATTTACGAAGAAGCTTATCTCCTATCTTCTTCTTCTTGGCTCCATCAACATCTACCTTCTTTCTTAGATCATCGGTTTCGTGCAAGGCCCTATCAAGATGCTCTTCTTGAGATGGCGGGATCTCATTTGGGTATCCATACCGTGGTGGCGGGTCACGATATCCCATCATAACAATGTCACAGTGATTCTTGGGATACGGTGATGAGGTAACGTCAGATGGATAGTTGAAGAAGGCTTCAGCTGCTTCATTTTGTTGACGGATCTCATTCGCTTGTTCTTCGACTGACAGAATCTTGCCTTGATACGGTGGGAAACTTGGTGGTGACTTGTTCTTGAGTTCTTGAAGGTATTGCATGTAGGGGTCTACCGAACCATAACTTGGACTCTTCTGGAAGAATGGTTGAACACATCCTTGGTTTGGTGGACAGTCACAACTTGTTGGTTACTCCATTGGAGTTGTTACCGCATCAGTGATTTCCTCATCAGGTTCTTCCTCGGGGTCTTCTTCTTCTTCTTCTTCTTCAGGATCTTCCTCCTCTTCGGGGTCTTCTTTATCCATCATATTGGCAGTCTCATTCACTATAGGATGTAGACGATAACTCTCGTACGGTAGCATAACTCTCATCTTCGGCTTTTTAGACGGTCCTTTGTAGGAGTCGGGATGAGAATCAACTGAGTTGTAAGCAGAGGTTCCAGTATGCTATCTTCATTGGTCGGAGTGGCATAGCATCCAGTCAGATGAATCAGACTCGGGTTCCTCCTTGATTTGCTTGTTGGAAAGAAATGCATATGTCGGATGAGGATTGGGAGGTTGATACGCGGGGATGTTAGACGGGTGATACGTCGGAATATCGGATGGATGGTACGTCGGGATGTCGGACGGATGGTACGTCGGGATGTCGGACGGATGGTACATGTAACGATTCCGACTAAACCAGGTATACCCTAACCGGTAGACAGTAGTTACGTTATATTTAATGTCGGGTACATGAATTACCATAGTAATTATACGAGAATACATGGTTCACTGTATTGATTGTACGTGAATATATAATTCATCGTATTGAATATGCGATCAATCGATCGATAGTTATTGAAACCCGAACGAATCGAGGGTTCAATTATAGACGAGATATATGATATTTAGTGATGTTCACGAAGTATTAAAGCTTCGAGATAAGTGAATTAAAGCTCAGAAAAAGAATTTTCGATTTAATGGTACTTCGGTACGTTAAACGAAACCTTTAATACCAAACCGAGCAAGAGACGATCGATCAAGCCGAAAAAGATGCGCGATTATTAATAATATGATGTTCTAAGATAATAAATGCCATGATTTAAGTTTTTAAAGTTTTTAAATCGGTTTTATATAAATTTCATTTTTAAGCCGAAAAACGACCGTTTTAGCCTCGTTTTAAGTTAAATTAAACATTTAATCGAAAAACGAACTGAACCAGATTATCCAAAACATTATCCGGATTCCCGAAATCTGAATGAATGGCTAGAATTGGAGAAGTGGGTCCCACCCCACCCCTTTACTTGTGCCGATCGGAATGGGGTAATCCCCCCTAGCCTTCATTTCTTTTTTACATCAAACATTCTCCATGATCTTCAATCCTTTCCACTTCATGATCCAAAAACCCGGAATTTTAGCAAGAAAACCGAGGTAAGAATCGAGTTATTTGCGTGTTCATCTTCGTTTCTTGAGTTTATTTGCAAGAAAATGAGGTTTCAAAGATGAAAACCGATTCTTGCATGATCAAGTGATGTATACGGGTTATACAAGGGATCTTGGTCCAAGAAAGGAGTTAAACGAACCAAAAACGAATTTTTACGGTTTAAATCTTTGTTTTTGAATCATAACCGAAACTATAGTGTAAGAGGCTTGATCGTGAGTGTAACTTGCTTGGTATTGTGGTATATTGGTTGTAGGTTCTGTAATTAGTGGTAGATAAGGCGGAAAGACGAGTTTGTAGCTTGTAGTGGCGGAAAACAAAAGGTATATTCGGTTTATGTTCGGTTTTTTAGTTTTTGGACAGATTGTTGATGGTTTAGAGTTAGGTCATGAAATTTTACAGGGATGTTCTACACATGAAAATAATAGTTCTGTGAATTTTTGGTAAATTTTGGACAAAGGATGAATATTTGGTGAATTTAATGCTCGGGTTTGGCCAAAAATGGTGAAAAATAGTTAAATATCATGAAAAATTCTGGAAAATTGTAGATAAGATTTTTGTGTCATTTAGAAGTCACACACAAAATTTTAGGTCAGTTGGAGAAGTTTAAGTAGGCTTTTCGGTTAAACGAGTACTAGGGTTTTCTAGCTCGGTTTTAGTGAAAATGGCATGTAAAGAGAGATTTTGGTTCTGGAAAAATTACAGGGGACTATGTGGATGGCAGGGGACATCCAGGAAAAAATTGGGATTTTTCTAAGGTCGTTTGGTATTTACGACATATTTAGTGTTTAAATGATGTTTAAAAATAGATAAATAAATTTTAAATATAAAAATTAATTCTGGAAATATTTTTATAAAATTCCCCACTATCAAAAAGTGATTTGTGCAAAATTTCAAGATCCGAGATTAAACGGATGATTATTTGTGCTAAAAAGAAAATAAAAACAAACTTTTAAAGCTTAAAACACGTAAACCGGTAAAGTTCGCATAAGCGAGCTGACTGGTGTATAAAAACCCTAAAAATGAACTATTTTCATATAATTGAGTTAAACAAGTAAAAATAAATCATCCGAAAATAATTCGGATGATTTGGGTAATTTTAAACGATTTAACAGTTTCCGGTGCGCTAAAGACGTAAACGGGTCCCGCGGCCAATCGGGACATCTAAACCGAGCTCAAATTTCACAACTTTAACTAAATTATCAGTCAATGACTATTTTCGGGTCGTGTGTGACCAAACTCAATTTTGGAACGTAAAAACGGATAACCGTGCTAGGCACGCAAAACGGGGAAAACAAATTAATAGTAATTGTGACCATGGAACTCTAAACAATATCACAATCTGAGTCCAGAGAAGTGTTTCTGGGTTAACATTGCCCCCGGAACGGGTACAGTACTGGGTTAACAGTGTCCCCAGATGTACCGGTTGATACGGTTAAAGGTTATATAAACAATAATTGTATAATAACGATCGTAGGGATCATATTACAGATTGGACGTGTTAACTGTTAATGATTGTTGTTACCTGCTTGCATGTGCTAAGGTGAGTTTCACGAGCCCTTTTTTCTGAATTGTTTTTAAATATTTTCCCGGGGCGGAAGCATGTTACTTCTGAAATGTTTAAGTACATACTGAACGTATGGATTTGCGTGGATTTATATATATATATTATATTATACGGGAATCGTACGGAAATGTACTAAGATGGTAATTGTCTGAGTTGCTAACATTCTAAGGCCCCGGAACACGAGTGATTAACTGAAAGCCGGTAGAGTGTGGATAGTACTATTGGTCTGACAAACCCAACTGGTCCGGCATGGATTTGCTGATGTTTCCCAGCCAGTTGCACATGTCTATTTTGTTGTTATATATATTTTGCTATGTAATGTTAGACATAGCGGTTTGGGGCAGGTCCGTGGGCGGGGGATATGCCACGGGGGCTGTGTGTGATAGTCAGAGGTTTCACTTGTGGGCTCAGCATAATTACATCTATAATATTATATTTTGATAATGATTTATCATGGTTTACCCGAATTGTGAAACTCACCAACTATTCGTAGTTGACCCGTTTTTCTCACATGCTTTTCAGGTACAATTAAGATGAAGTGATTGCTTATGTGCTAAGTGCTTGATGTGTGTAAGATTTGCGTGCGGGATGTTAGGATACATTATAATAAATAGAATTATGTATCGTATTGTATGATGTGTGTATCACCTAGACGGTAATGAAATATGAGATAATGTAATTTGAAGTATATTAATGTATTCAGTTTTCTTTATAAACAATGTGGTTGATATCAGAGGTGTCTGTTGCATCCCGTTTACGTTTCCGCTGCGGTTACGGGGTGTTACAGAAGTTGGTATCAGAGCCATTGGTTATAAAGATTTATGATGTCTTTAAAAGATACCTAAAATATAACCAGTAGCTCAAGTATTATAGGATCTGAATATCAACTAATAATATATAGTGACGGGATCTGGATGAACTTGGATGGACAAGTGAGTTATTATGGTCCGGAACATAATAACAGACTTGTCCGCACGAGGGAATTCAGGGGAAGTCACTGGGTACATTAATAGGTAAAAATGGCAACATATGTGTAAAGTATATAATATTATTTATACGTGCTAATGTGTACATATATGTGTACATATCTTGTGGGTACATGTACTGAGAAATAGGACCCGGATAGGGAACCGGGGGATGAAATAATAAAAGTACCGAGGATGCTGAGATTTCTAGAGCATCGGTTGATGATAAGTCTGACTTATCGGGCCATAGTTATGATAGTACCAAGTTAGATCTTCCGTTTGACATTAACCAGAAATATCTAGTAACCGTCACTCCCAACCAAAATTGATGAATCCCTTACCTTACCAACACCGGTACCGTATATCCTAATAACCCCCTATGTTCACCCGAACCGCCGACCCTCACGTACGGACGAAGTTGTACCTGCACCCATTCTTATTCCATTAAGGTAAAAAAAAAAATTTGGATAATAAATGAGCAGATAAAAATAATATATAGAAATATATATGTGTATTTCTCACTCTCAAACATATGAGTCATACCCCCTCCAGATCGAGAATTACCGATTTTAGCGAACCTAGAACGCCGGAGGACATTGACTGAGCAAGCGATAGAGTTTCCCATAATAGTAATTGATAATATTTGAAGGCAACCCATGTTGCGCGATTACCTTGAACCTTGCAACTCCCTATGTTATCCTTACATCCGTTAGATGCCTATACCCATGTATACTCGAATAGAATGATTACCCATACACAAAGAGGTGTTGGAATCATTATAGCATAGTGTGGATAGTACTATTGGTCTGACAAACCCAACTGGTCCGGCACGGATTTGCTGATGTTTCACAGCCAGTTGCACATGTCTATTTTGTTGTTATATATATTTTGCTATGTAATGTTAGACATAGCGGTTTGGGGCAGGTCCGTGGGCGGGGGATATGCCACGGGGGCTGTGTGTGATAGTCAGAGGTTTCACTTGTGGGCTCAGCATAATTACATCGATAATATTATATTTTGATAATGATTTATCATGGTTTACCCGAATTGTGAAACTCACCAACTATTCGTAGTTGACCCGTTTTTCTCACATGCTTTTCAGGTACAATTAAGATGAAGTGATTGCTTACGTGCTAAGTGCTTGATGTGTGTAAGATTTGCGTGCGGGATGTTAGGATACATTATAATAAATAGAATTATGTATCGTATTGTATGATGTGTGTATCACCTAGACGGTAATGAAATATGAGATAATGTAATTTGAAGTATATTAATGTATTCAGTTTTCTTTATAAACAATGTGGTTGATATCAGAGGTGTCTGTTGCATCCCGTTTACGTTTCCGCTGCGGTTACGGGGTGTTACAGTACATCGGTATGCTTGATGGATGATAACTTGAGTTTCTTGGTGCTTCATACTCTTGACTTGGTGGATCATCGGGTATGTTGATTGGTAGTTGTTCAGTTCCAGGAATGTATACCGGTGTGGGTCATTTGATTGGATGATCTTGATTGAAGAACTCTTCGTAGTAATTGTTGGGTCAAGAAATTGACCTAAGGGGGAGATTGTTGAGTCAAAGATTTGACCTAAATGAAGTACATGGAAGATTGGAATCTTCTCAACATCCTCTAAATACGCTAAGTAATGAATCCGAGCACACCTTAGACATCCGAGCAATCTTTTACTTAGCCGGGTACGATATTTTGCCTACCGGGCAAGGTTTACTTCAAGTAGTCTTCTTAAGTGGATATCCGAGCAGGGTTTGGAGCAGGGTTTGCAAATTAGTGCATTGCCGAGTAAGGTACACTAGTTTATGTAAATCCGGGCAAGGTTCACTTTATCAAGCAAGTCTGTTCTTCAGAACCAACTATTTTACTCTTCCGAATAAGGTTTGGTTAACCAAGTCCAAGAAGCCAAGAAATTGGAAGACCGGGCAAGGTATTCATTAATAAGTATGGTCCAAGTATGCTTGATGATCTAAAGGAATATCTCTAAGTAATATCGGGCAAGGTTCAGCTCAAGCAAGGAACAGTACTCCCGAGTACACTTTGATAATAAGTTATTTTATAGCAAAGAGCTGAAATGGATCATTGAAGAACAAGGTTGCTCGTAAGGAGTTGTCGGGCAAAGTCTGGCAAAGTCAAGAAGACTGAAGTCTACTCGGTGAGTATTTTACTTGGTGAAATACTCTTTAAGTAAAGTCTACCCGGAAACTGATCCCGAGCACACTTCTATGTTACCAAGTTATGAAGGATGGCCGAGCATACTCGGAAAGACAAGATTGGTGCAAAGCCTACCCGAAAGACTTGTTTTACACTTAGTTTATTTTGAATATGTAATTTGAATATGTATGATTGTATTTAGGGTTTCTAGAAGGAATGACAGCTGTCCTAGGTTGGCAGGCCTATAAATAGAATGTTTAGGGCACGCCGCCAAATGACGGAAAGAGAGAGAGAGCAAGAGAAAGATAAGCCTTTACACTTTTCGGATAAGAGAGAATATTTCTTGAAAGTGACGGCTGTCTTAGGATTCCTAGAAAACCCTAAATCGATTATCCTTTTGTATGATAACATTCGTATAAATGGAAATCTTTTGAGTGAATCTTAAGTGTGCTTTCTACCTTTGATTATTCATTGCAACCGTATGTTTGTTATTGATTCCGATTTTAACAAACGGATATCTTTCTAAATATAGCAACCCGTCATTAACTCTCTTGTCAACACGATTAATCTGTGTGAGCTATGACATGATTGATTAAGATCCAGCAGAAATTCATAGGGGCCTGACAAGTGGTATCAGAGCTATTACTGCTATTTTGGAAAGATTGTTGCTGATTGAAGATTTGAAGAAGAATGACGTAAGCAGACCACTGTTTCATTGATTTGTGACGTCAGCAGCCCTGTTTTTCATTTTTCTTCCAGATCTACAATCTACTGGTGTTTTCTTTTCTTTACTTCAATTAAAGTTCTAATCTTTATATCTAAATCTTGTTCTAATCACATCAGACACATCAGATCTGAGCATTCTGTTTTCAGATCTAATTATTTTGAAATTCTGTTTTTACAAAGAAACTGATTTTTAATTTCTCAAATTTCTGGATATGAGGAACAAGAGGTGTCTACTAACAAGATACCAAGGTTGTATGGACAGGAAAACTTTATCAAATGGAAAGTACCCTTTTAAGCAGCCGTATGCTACAATGATATTGATATGTGGAACTCCATCAAGAATGGTCCACAAACTGTTGTTGAAGAAGGTGCAAATGCAGCTGCAACTGCTGCAGTAAGAGAAAAAAATGAGAAAGGTGGATGACAAAGCCTTAGCTATGATTAAGCTAGGTTTGTCTTGGGAGATTTTGACCATGGTGGCACATCACACAACTGCCAAGCAAATGTATGATGCCATCCTTGAGATGTATGAAGGGAATACTGAACTAAAGAACATAAAGAAGCAAAGATTGAAGCAACAGTTTGAAAGGTTCAAGTATAAGGAAGGAGAGAGGTTGAAATCAATACTAGAACGTTTTCTAAGTATTGTGAATGAGTTGAGGACAACTGATTATGTAATGACTGACTTTGATTTGAATACAAAGTTACTCAACTCAATGCCAAAAGAATGGTATACTGCTTGCAAGTTCATCCTTCAGAAGCATAATTTCAATGAATTGAAATTGGATGATGTGGTATGCTTTCTTCAGGCTGCAGAACTTGAAATGATAGAGAATGAGATGATTAAGGAAGACAGACCTTGCTTCAATGTTTCAAATGCATTGATTGCACCCATGGGAAATCTGTCTACCAAGAATTAACAGCAAATTCCCATTATTGAAGAACCAGCTGAACATAATGTTGTTACTCCAAAATCTTTCATTGGAGGTAGCACAAGTAATCAAGGAAATCTGCAGAGGTTCAATGTGCAACTGATTGAGGATACTGATTCTGCCTCTATGCCAAGTGGAAATATTCCTAATACTGGCACAGGACATGGTCAAAGCAATGAAACACAAGCTTTGTTGTCTATGTTTACTGAGTCATATAATGCATTTGTTGCAAAGAACCTAATTCACACAAGTGTGGTACAAGATGATTTAGAGCAAATTGATGCAGATAACTTGGAAGACATGGATTTGAAGTGGCAAGCTGCCATGTTGGGTTTGAGAAGTAAAAGGCTGTATAACAGAACTGGTAGGTCTCTGGTTTCTGGTCCTAATGACAGGATTGGATTTGACAAGTCAAAAGCAATCTCCTACAATTGTCAACAACCTGGTCATTTTGCAAGAGAATGCAATCAACCAAGAAACTTTCAAATGAATCAATTCCAGAATCAACAACCAGGAGGTCAGCATCAATATCAACAAAATCAACCAAGAGGTCAGCAACATTACCAACAAAATCAGCCAAAATTCAACAACAACAACAGTCAAATGAACAACTTTAACAACAACAACTTCAATCCCAACAACAATTACAACCCCACCTTCAACAACTTTCAGCCTCAAATGAATAATCAACAACAAAGTATGCAACAGACTCAAGGTTTTCAAATGAATAACAATCAAAACCTTCAAGCAGCTCAAAATGTTCCAAACAACACTATTTCAGCAAATCAAAATCAGATCTGAAATCAAGGAAATGTGGCAGTGACTACACAACATGAAGGAAATTTTGATTGGAGCAATCATGAAGAGGACATTGCAGATGATATCAGGAAAGCAAATGTGGCATTCATGGCCATAATTGAGAAAGAAAAAGGATCATCATCTCAGGAACAGTCCACTCCTCTAAATGACATATGGTATATGGATAGTGGTTGTTCTAGGCACATGACCTGTGACAAGAGATCTCTTGTCAATTATGAAGAGAAGTATGAAGGTCTAGTAGCTTTTGGGAGTGATGAGAATGGCGGAAAGATTGTTGGAAAAGGAATCTTAACAAATGGGAAAGTCTCATTTGATAATGTATTTCATGTTGAGGGTCTTCAGTACAATCTGCTGAGTATATCACAAATGTGTGATAAGGGTTACAAAGTCAGTTTTGATGATTCACACTATTTCATTTTAAAACCTGAGTTTGTAATTCCACCTGAAATGATTATGATGATGGCACCAAGAAATGGTAACTTGTATGAATTGAATATGAAAGAAGCTATTTCAAGAGGAGGTGCATGTTTTGTTTCCAAAACCACTGAAAATGAGTCAAAATTGTGGCACAGGAAACTGTGTCATGTGAACTTGAAGAACATGAATAGACTTGTCAAAGGTGAGCATGTCATAGGATTACCTACAAGAGAATTCAAGTTGGAAGATCATTGTGATTCATGTCAAAAGGGAAAACAACACAAATCTACTCATAAGCCAAAGCTCATCAACTCAATTGATCAAGTACTTGAATTACTTCACATGGATCTCTTTGGTCCTGTGAGTGTACCAAGTATTGGAAAGAAAAGATATTGTCTGGTGATTATTGATGACTATTCAAGATACACTTGGGTTTATTTCTTAAGTACCAAGGATGAGACTGCAGAGTTGATTAATGGTTGTGTAACAATGATTGAGAACAAGTTGAATAATACAGTCAATATGATGAGAAGTGACAATGGCACTGAGTTCAAGAATGGAGTTATGCAAGAATTCTGTGAAGCAAAAGGAATACAACAACAATTCTCAGCTCCTAGAACTCCTGAACAAAATGGTGTTGCAGAAAGAAGAAACAGAACACTTATTGAAGCTGCAATAACCATGTTAGCAGATGCTAATCTGCCTGTCACTTTTTGGGCTGAAGCTATAAAAACAGCCTGCTATGTTCAGAACATGGTACTTGTCAACAAAAGGCATAACAAAACTCCATATGAAATATTTAACAACAGAAAGCCTTACATTAAGTTTTTCAAGCCCTTTGGATGCAAATGTTTTCTACTGAACACAAGAGACTATTTTAACAAGTTTCAAACAAAGTCCCTAGATTGTTTCTTTGTTGGATATTCTACACACGCAAAAGCCTACAGAGTTTATGTGAAAGATCACTTGAGTGTTATAGAATCATCTGACATCATCTTTAATGAGAATCAATTCAATACAGTTGATGGTGCAGCATGGCTGTTTGATCATGAGAAGTTAATAAGGTCTTTCAAGATTTATCCTGAAGACTTTGATGAATCTTTCTACAAGACCAGTGAATTTGAAGAGAAAAAGAAGAAGTCATTGGACTTGGAAAAATTATGGAAGAAGGTTGCTGAAAAGGAAAAGGAATATACTTTTGTGAAGAACTCCTCATGTGATATTGGTGAACCTAATCAAGAAAACAATCACAATGTTGAACATGATCATACTGAGAACAATCAAGACAATCAAGATGCACAGGATGATCAAATTCAGAATAAGGGTGACACAAGCAACCAAGCAAGTGGAGAAGAAGCTGCATCTACAGCAAGATTTCAAGATCTATTTCAAAGATTGAACTTAGAAAACAATGGTGCATCTACTTCAAGACAACATAATGATGAAGCACCATAATTTCATGATGCAGAAGCTGATTTAATCATTGAAGAACCAGAGTTCAATGAAACAAATCTTGACACAAATTTGTCTACAGATATGATTGTTCAAACTCCTTATGTGGAAAAGAATCATCCTTCTGAAAACATCATTGGTGATTTGCATGAAAGAGTTACAAGAAGTCATTCCGAAATTGCAAACATTTGTCTTTACTCTTGTTTTCTATCCCAAATATAACCAAAGAACATAGCACAAGCATTAAAAGATAATAGTTGGGTGGAAGCAATGCAAGAGGAATTGACACAATTTAGAGATCTGCATGTGTGGGATCTTGTTGATAAGCCATTTGACAGATATGCAATTAGAACCAAATGGGTGTTCAGAAACAAAAGGGATGAAAGGGGTTTGGTGATTAAGAATAAAGCTAGACTTGTAGCACTGGGATGTCTTCAAGAAGAAGGAATAGACTTTGAGGAAGTCTTTGCACCAGTTGCAAGACTTGAAGCTATCAGGATTTTTCTTGCATATGCTGCCTCAAAGAACATTAAAGTGTTCCAGCTTGATCTTAAGTCTGCATTTCTAAATGGAAAGATCGATGAAGAGGTGTATGTTGCTCAACCTCCAGGTTTTGAGGATCCAATGTATCCAAACAGGGTGTATAAGTTAAACAAAGCCCTTTATGGATTGCATCAGGCTCCTAGAGCATGGTATGATGAGCTGTCAAATCATCTTCTTGAAAATGGTTTCAAAAGAGGGGCCATTGACAAGACACTCTTCTACAAAAGAAAGGGATCAGACTTGCTTCTGGTACAAGTGTATGTGGATGACATCATCTTTGGTTCTACAAATGAACAAATGTGTATGGAGTTTGAAGGGGTAATGAAGTCCAAATACAGCATGAGTTCTATGGGAGAAATGAACTTCTTTCTAGGACTGCAAGTCCAACAGAAGGCTGAGGGGATTTTCATTCATTAAAGCAAATATGTGCAGGACATCTTGAACAAGTTCAACTGTCAAGAGTACAAGACTGCTTCAACTCCAATGGACAGCAAAGAAAAGATGATTGCTGATGAAAAGGGGGAGCCTACAGATGAACATGAATATAGAGCCAAAATTGGATCTCTGATTTATCTGACTGCAACAAGACCAGATATCATGTTTGCTGTATGTGTGTGTGCAAGATTCCAATCAAGTCCAAAAGTCTCATACATGAATGCTGTTAAAAGAATATTCAGATATTTGAAGGGAAGACCAGACTTAGGGATTTGGTATCCAAAGAACCAAACTTTTGATCTGATTGCATATACAGACAGTGATTATGATGGCTGCAACATGAGCAGAAAGTCAACCTCTGGAGGATGTCAGTTTTTGGGTGAAATGCTAGTGTCATGGCAATGTAAAAAGCAGACTACAATTTCAATCTCCACTGCAGAAGCTGAATATGTTGCTGCATCTGCCTGCTGTGCACAAGTTCTATGGATTCAAAATCAGATGCTGGACTATGGTTTGAATTTCTTGAACACCCCTATTCTTATTGACAATAATGCTGCATATTTTACTGTTAAAAATCCAGTTCAACATTCCAAAACGAAGCACATTGAAATCAGACATCATTTCATCAGAGACTGCAGTGAAAAAGTTTTGATCGAAATGCAAAGGGTTGATACAAGTGACAATTTGGCTGACCTATTCACCAAACCACTTGATAGAACCAGGTTCAACTTTCTTCTGAAAGCCCTGGGAATGATCAACTCTGATGAAATCTGATTAAGGATGTGTGCATGGTTGTGTGTCTCTCTGAGCTAACTGATTATTTTGACAGAGATTACACCTTATGAATGTTGATTGAATATGTTTTGAATATGTTTCAACTGAATGTTGATTGAATATGTTTTGAATATGTTTCAACTGAATGTTGATTGAATATGTTTTGAATATGTTTCAACTGAATATTGATTGAATGTGTTTTGAATATGTTTCAACTGAATGTTGATTGAATATGTTTTGAATATGTTTCAACTGAATGTTGATTGAATGTGTTTTGAATATGTTTCAACTAAATGTTTATTGAATATGTTTTGAATATGTTTCAACTGAATGTTGATTGAATACGTTTTGAATATGTCACTTGTTTGAAGTTAACTAATAGGTGCTTAAGTAAATATCTGTTCAATTTGTTTGAAATTGATGATAATTTTTGACTATCAAGCTAACTGATCTAATGTAATGATAAGTAGTTTGATATGTTTGGGTGAGATTGAATGCTTATCTGATGTCATGAGTAATCACATGTTTTGGTTACTTGAATATGTTATTTATCTGATCTTCTGATGTTGTTAAGATAGGATAGACATTGAATGTTAGTACAGTCTGTTTTCTTGATGATGTTAAGAATGATTAAGATTTGATTATGTGATGTAACTGTTTATGTCAAAATGTGTTTTATGTCAAAATTAAGTGATTCAATGAATTTTATAATGAATTTTGCATAAATACTTTATTTTGGTCAAAACATGAGCAAGTTGATTAATGGTGTAGAGATATGATAAGATTATTCAGTTCAAGCTTTAAAAGAAGCTTAAAAGAAGGATTTTTAAGAAAAGTCTCAAGTAGTTGTTTTTGCTGAAAACTATGTCATTTGCCCAGTTGGAAGGACATGCACTTGTGTATGTTTGGTCCTTAAATCTCTATAGATTCAAATGATAGCCATTGACCTGAAAACTGAATGCATTTGGGGCAATTATGACTTGTTTCTTATTCCTTCACTTAAAACTATGTCAATAGCTCTGATTTTGAAAGGACATATATTCACATGTATGTTTGGTCCTGTTGACCACTTTTGGTCAAACAGGATAGCCATTAACCTGACAATGAAGAGATATTAGGGTGATTGAATATTAAACTGTGTTTATTAGGAAATGATAGTACATTGACTACTTAGCTGATCATATGGAATTAATAGGCTAAAAAGACCTTAGTATAGTCATTAACATGTATGGTTGCTTTCCCATGATGATGTAAAATCTAAGGTGATATAAACA
The DNA here is from genome assembly GCF_021521415.1 of Bidens hawaiensis. Taxonomy (NCBI): domain Eukaryota; kingdom Viridiplantae; phylum Streptophyta; class Magnoliopsida; order Asterales; family Asteraceae; genus Bidens; species Bidens hawaiensis. Next base: position 26,938 of record NW_027497135.1, on the reverse strand, counting down.
TAATGAATATGCTAATCTTTATGTGGAGATACATAGTTGTCTTTGCATGTCTCAAGATAAATCTCTCCGAATGATAGGCAGAAAAGTGATTACCCAGTCATACACGAGCCTGTTGTTATTTGGTCAACCAAAAATGAAACATCTTTAAATATGACAAGGAACATACTTTAAGAAAATTTGAGAAAATATCAAATTCAAGGGGAAGAATGAATAAATCAACCAAAAGTTGATAAGTGTTTTAAATATTTTATCAAACAAGAGGGTTACAACTAGAACTACAAAGATGTTGGCAAAGTCTGTCTCATCTTGAATGAAAGGCATGTTGCTAATTGTAAGTCCAATGTTCAACCTCTATATATGTTTGAATCTAAAAATACAAAAATACAATAAGTTCTGTCATACAAAAACAAGTTTTTGACCAAATACAGGAGGTTGGAGTCAAATTGGGGTGATCTGGGGAAAGCCAAATAAGATTTGAGAAGAGATATGAGGCATCATAGCACAATGTTGACCATTAATGCATTATGCTTAAATTGAACCTTAATCATATCACCAAAGAAATAAAATTCATGTTAAGTTTATACCTGCTGTTAACCTATCTATGTTGTCATAATAATGCTGAGAGTGAAGTATTGAGATAGCTACTTAGTCAATATGATCCCATTCTTGAGATCTTTTCAGAAAATGAAAGAAACTGTTTTGAAGAGAAATATAACTGAAATTTGATCTCTAAATGCACCATTTGCTCTTAAACTATGATCTGAAAAGAAAAATATATTTTGACAAAGTGGTTTAAGACAAAAAGTGTTGCATTTTGCCTAATATAGGTTGAATATGTGAGTTCGGGTAAGGTTTGATCCCTTATAACCTTCCCGGGCACAAACTGTTTGAATATATATTTTCGGGTAAGGTTTAATGATTTACAACCTTTCCGGGTACAAAACAGTTGATTATATGTGAATATGTTGTTTCGGGTAAGGTTTGATATTTTTCAAACTTTCCGAGTAAGCTTAGTCATTTTTGACTAACTTTATGATTTTCGGGCATGCTTAGAAGTGTTTACACTTTCCGGGTAGAGTACACTGTTGTACTCATTTCCCGAGCAAGCTTGAAGTCTTGAGATGATTATGTGTTGTTATAGCTAGCTTTTAACAAGAAATTCTTGTTTCGGGCAAGCTATGAATGTTATATGCTGATTGTGATTTCAAGCAAACTTTATGAACTTGGTCAAGTACATCAAGTAAGCTTCGTGATTTGTGTGAATATGTTGTTAGGAAAGGTCGTTAATCTTTCCGGGCACGCTTAGATATTACTATTTAAGTTTGTCATTTTCGGGTATGGTTTGATATGTTGAAATCCCTTGGGTAAGGGCATACCTGATGATTGAATGTGTTTATCCTAGCAAGCTTAGTGCTAACATATGATTTTCGGGCAAGCTCTATGAAATTTTAGACTATAGCACACTTAATTGTTTATGTGTTTTTAATTTCATTCCGAGCATGCTCTGTGATATGTGTGTATGATTTCTTTGAAATTACAAGTGTTTTCGGGCAAACTTTGTTTTCCGGGCACACTTTATATTTCGGGTGCACTTGTGTTCCTTCAATATACTTGGTAATTTCAAAACTTAACTTTCCGAGTACACTGTTTGCTAGAATTTCCTTTTCAGGGCACACTTTGTACTATATGAAGGTTATTCGAGTATACTTTGCATTAGAAGGTGTTCGGGCACACTATTCTCTTGAATGGTTGCTCGGACACACTATGTTTTTCAAGTATGCTTGATTGAATATGTTAGTTGGTATGATAAAATTGATTATGATTCTTATTAGAGTTCATGCTAGATAAGTTTTAATTTGAAATTGAGAAATCTATGTGGGGATCTTAATTGATTCCTAGTAAGGATGTTTATTTGATGATTATACTTGATTATATGCCCTGTGATTAATTTCTCAAGAAATCTAGTATTTCGGGTAAGCTTTCTTCATTATGTCTTAACTTTCTTGATCGAGTAAGGTTTATAAATAGACGAATTCGGGCAAACTTTGTATATTCAAAAATGAAAATTTTCCAAGCAAAGTTTGACCGGGTAAGGTCTGTAAGTGGAAGTATACCGAGTAGACTTTGGATATATTAATCTTTCGAGTAAGGTCTTATGAACTTAAATGAAATTAAATGTTTTTAATATATCAAGTGGATAATGTTACTGGTTGACAGCTAATAATTCACAAAAAGACAAAAAGCATTTAAAACCCACTTTCAAAAGGTATAAAAGAGGGAGTTAGGCAAATTTTTCAACATTATTTCCCTCTCTCTCCTTCCACTGCAAATCCTTACTCTCAAAGAAACACAAACCGACTTATCACATTCTATTAATCTTAACCCTAATTTTTATCAGCCCACTAATTCCGACTCGGTAAGCATTAATAATGTGTTTTCCGATCACGATTAGACCATAATGGGCTTTGATTATTTTCTTGATTACTAATACTCTGTTTATGTGTTTAGGTTATCAATTTGTCGAAGAACAGGTTCATGAAGATTTCTTTCACTCTTCTTCATTTTTATAACTTGAAATTATCTAAAGTACTGGACTTTATGACTAATTTCACTTTGAATATGTTTGTTTATGTGTTTCAGATATGGCAGAAGAAGAACAGCCAAAGTATTTCTTTGAAAAGAAACATAATATGTGTGCACTTCTGCAAGTCACACCTAACAATGAGCCTGTGGCACCAATGATCAGATGGTTGGCTCGATCTAATGTCAACTTTGCTCTTACTGAAAATCCTGTCATCTACAAAAATCACTCACTTGATTTCTGGAGAACAGCAGAACTTGTAGAAGACATGAATGGGAAAAGAATTGAAGCGTTTGTTGCTGGTCAGGAAATACATGTGACAGAAGGGATGATTAGAAGATGTTTGAGGTTAAATGATGATGATCATAACCATATAGACTTCAAAACTGCACACCTGATGAAAATATTTGAAGAAACAATGGGTTATCAGGGAACTGTGCATGATGGACGGTTTCAAAAAGGGATGTTTCCAATGATGTACAGATTCCTCATTCATCATGTGATACAGGGGTTTGCTCCTATAAAAGGATCATGGACTTTGATGAGTCATGATCTAGCAAATGCCACTGTAGGGATTATGTATGATCTGCCGTTTAATTTCTCAAAAATGATCTTTAATGGTCTGGTATCAAACTTGAACAAGGATGAGAAGGATAGATTTTTGCAGTATCCAAGGTTCTTACAGATAATATTCAACAGAAAATTGCAAGATCTACCAAACATTGGTATTACCCACCTACTCCAAAACCCTAACACTTACAAAAGAATTAAGAATCCGGGGGTGGCCAACCGATTCAATAATGATGTACCATTTGAAATTCTGCCATGGCTTCTAGACCATGACTTGGCTGTAATGCCTATGCCTGAGTTAAGCTCAGAGGAGGAAGGAGGAGATGATGATGAGGGTAATGATGATGGAAGTTCTGATGATGAAAATGATGGAGATGATGGAGATGAAGGAGGAGCTGGGATAGCTATGATTGAGCAACATATTCCTACACCACCACAGTCACCACCACAAACTCCACCACATCAAATTACTCACACACCACCTCAAACCTTAACCTTTAGCCAACCTGAAATATCAACCCACACATCACCAACCCCACAAACACCACCAACAAATAGCCCAATTCAAATTGAACCAATTATTTCTTGCCCACCTCACACACAATCACCACCACCATCTAGATTTCAAACCTACACAATAACCCAAGAACAGCCTGATTTTGAACCTTTTTCTACATCACCACCTACAAGTTCACATGTTGATACCTTTCAAAGAAACCTGGACCTGATGTTAGAGAATGTTGATTTGAAAAGAAGAGTTCAGGAAGTTACAGATGAAAATGTTGTGTTTAGAAAGAGAAATGAAGAGGTAACGGATGAGAATGTGATATTGTTACAAAGATTGGTAGAAGCTAACTTGAAGATTCAAACCCTGGAGCAGGAGGTTGAGAAGACCTCAGCTGCCCCAAAACAGGGGGAGAATGTATCTGTACCAATTGTAACTGAAGTGAATATGGGTGAAGCTTTAAGTGTTGCAGAAACTGCTGATGCTTTAAAGCTGATCATGAATGAATATGATGATGGTAATGAGAGCAGTGATGAAAGAAGAACAGAAAATGTTGATTATGAAGGTGACAAGTCTGAGAGTGTAGAACAGAGATATGATTATGACTTTGTTATATGGAGAGATAATGATGAAGTGGAAGTAAGAGGAGAAGAGGCCAATGATGCTGAAATTGAAAACCTAAATGATGAAGAGGGTATGGCCACTGAAGAGTTGACTGATGTTGTGGATGAAGAGTTAACTGTAGAAAACATAAATGAAAATGCTGCTACTGAGGAACTTATAAACACTGAACCAGAAGCTGATCAAGAAGTTAGTTCCAAGAGGGTAGAGCATGACTTAGAACTGGAAGCACTTCACGAAGAAATTGATAATTTCCCTCCAACAAGTCCTCCTGAAACTGAAGAAGAATTAAAGAAGAGGATGGATAAGGGAAAGGGAATATTGTCAGAAGAAGAGCCTCTTAAGGCATATCCTGAAAAGGATGTTTTATTCAGAGATGATGCTGCTGCTGCTGCCTTAAAAGAATAAGAAAGAATTATCAAAGAGTCTATGGAAAGGGAGAAAATAGCCCAATCCTTAACTCATGAAGAAATGGCAGAGCAGGAGATCCTGATCAATGAAGCCAATGTAGCAAAAGAAATACTTGAAGATGTGGCTGATCAAGAGGTTATAGAAGAATTGATTAAGATGAGCAGAGTTGAGGAAGCAGACAACTCTTTGGCCTTGGTAGTCAGCATGTTTCAACCCCAAAGTCAAACAACTGAAACTGCTGAACCAGCCAATTTGAATACTGGTCTGATTCCTGAAGAGGAAATTGGTGAGTCAATTGCCTTATGGCTGCCCTACTAACAACTGGTCAGAAAGGGTGAAAGTACCTGAAACTCAAAAACCAGAAACTCTTCAACAAAAGAGAAAGAGACTTTCTAAACTTCATGAAGAATTTTCTGAGAAAGTCAACAGATTTGCCAAGATATATCAGAGAATAAAAAGAGCAGCTGAACAAACTGAACAAGAAAAGACTGCTAAGAGGGGCAAGTGGGATGAGAAAAATAAGTATTTTGTTGAGACCCCTGATGATGAAGCAAGTCCCATAAGGGCAACACCTTTGCAATCTCTAAGACCTGATGAACATGTGCAAGGTGTCCCTGATGTACCAACTAGAGATGAACCAGATCATCCAGCTCCTGATGAACCAAAGATAGATGCTATGAATGAGCTGACTGAAGAAGAGGATGACTCTGAGGACTCTGATGATGACAACCCTGAGAATGATGAAGGGAAAGTTGGTACAGCTGCTAATGTTATGTCCCCACAAGTTGAAATGACTGATGTACACAGGGTAACCATTGAGCTGAGTATGTTGGAAGCCAAAAGGCTTATGGAACAAAAGAGTAGAGATGCCAAGAAATATAGAGATTATCTAAGAAAGCACAACTACTCTGAAAAAGATTTGTCTCATTTCACTTTTGATCAACTCCAAGATCTCTATAATAGTGAAAGAGAAGAAGTGATTAAGAAAGATGTAAGAGAAAATGAAGAACTTGAAAAGATGGAGAATTGAAAGAAAAATTTGGAGGCATGTGTGGTTATTTATTGGAAAGGGGTATGAAGCCTGAAATTGTAGAGAATTTATCCAGAGAATCAGTGGTGGACCAATATAACAAGCTGAAAAGAAAAGAAAAATCAAGAAGGGTCCAAGCTGAGAGCTCTAAGCAGGCTGAAACAACTAATGAATCCCCAGCTAAGAAAAGAAGAATTCAGACTATAAGGGAGAAAGAAAAAGAACAAGTCAAACATGTTGAAATCCCTATTCCTCAAGAAGATGTGCAACCTGAGCCTGAAGATGAACCATTTCTGCCTTGGGAAAATATAGAAATGATAAACATCCTGAGAAACATAATGATAAATAAGAGAGGAATGACTGAAGCAGACTTCAATGTCTTGGAGAAAGAGGATTTAAATACTCTTTTCTACCTTCAAAAGACCGAGTGGGAAAAAGAATTAAGAGAAGGAGAGAACCCAAGATATTACGCTGATGGTAGGTTTGTACCTGCTGGATTGGCAAGAACTCCTGGAATGGTAAAGATGTTAAGAGAACTTAAAGCAGCAGGACATGATATTGTTGAATTAGCTAATCTTCCTACTGAGATGGTGGAAGCTGTTTATGTAAAAGTCTTCAACTTGGGACCTCAAAAGCCCAAGAAGTCCATTCCTTTTAGACCTCCAATTCACAGAAGATTTCCAAGAGATGGAAGAGGTCAAGGAGGAAGAGGTGAATCAAGCAGTTCAGCACAACAAAGAACAAGACCACAATCTGATGTGGATCTACCAAGTGAACTGTACTATGACTCTATAACTGATTCCCTCAAGGTGATTATGGAAAGCAGATTATTAAGAGAGATTGTGGTTAGAAGTAACTTCCGTGAGTTTAATGAAGAACAGTTGAGAAGGATGGCCACACTCCATTTGAATGATTACAAAAACAGGAACAGATCTGCAGGTAGACAAATGAATGATCTATCAAAGTACCTGCATGAAGAAGCTGATAAAGGATTCCAATTTTTAAAAGAAAAGAGGAGCTGGAGATTGATTCAGTCTCACAAATCAAGAAGGATTTCAAAGTTGAGAAGAATGGACATAGCCGAGAGAGACTATCAAATGAATGTCCGAGATCAGAATCCATTATCCAACATGAATGCTTGCATAAGTATGAGAAGAAGGATGAGACGCCCAGAAGGATGAGACGCCCCAACTACACAGTACAGAAGAATGGCATCATAGCTAAAATTGAGTATAAAGAAAAGGATGATCATTACTTACTGAGAAACTCAGATGGAAAGATATTGGGGATCATCAAGGAAGATGAAGATTTGACATATCTGCACAGTGAAGATCTCATGGATATAAGGGACTTGGCTTTACCAGAAAGTCACATTCGTTACCAAGCCCTTAATATCTTCAAGATGAAAGCTGCTTCAGAGCTAGTCAACAGAAGACAAGCCGTTCATGATGCAAGAAGAAGATAAGATTAATATAATAGGCTTTGTTTTTGTAATGTCTTCGGACAACTTTCTGATTATGTAATTTTGTTTATGTTATCTGATTATGTAATTTTGATGTTTGATTTGATGTGTATTTTTTGCTAAGTGTAAGTAACCATAGAAATGTTTTGGGTCAGCTGAGGTGTTCCAATCTGGGGGAGAATGTTGGGTCAAGAAATTGACCTAAGGGGGAGATTGTTGAGTCAAAGATTTGACCTAAATGAAGTACATGGAAGATTGGAATCTTCTCAACATCCTCTAAATACGCTAAGTAATGAATCCGAGCACACCTTAGACATCCGAGGAAGCTTTTACTTAGCCGGGTACGATATTTTGCCTACCGGGCAAGGTTTACTTCAAGTAGTCTTCTTAAGTGGATATCCGAGCAGGGTTTGCAAATTAGTGCATTGCCGAGTAAGGTACACTAGTTTATGTAAATCCGGGCAAGGTTCACTTTATCAAGCAAGTCTATTCTTCAGAACCAAGTATTTTACTCTTCTGAGTAAGGTTTGGTTAACCAAGTCCAAGAAGCCAAGAAATTGGAAGACCGGGCAAGGTATTCATTAATAAGTATGGTCCAAGTATGCTTGATAATATAAAGGAATATCTCTAAGTAATATCGGGCAAGGTTCAGCTCAAGCAAGGAACAGTACTCCCGAGTACACTTTGCTAATAAGTTATTTTATAGCAAAGAGCTGAAATGGATCATTGAAGAACAAGGTTGCTCGTAAGGAGTTGTCGGGCAAAGTCTGGCAAAGTTGTAACGATTCCGACTAAACCAGGTATACCCTAACCGGTAGACAGTATTTACGTTATATTTAATGTCGGGTACATGAATTACCATAGTAATTATACGAGAATACATGGTTCACTGTATTGATTGTACGTGAATATATAATTCATCGTATTGAATATGCGATCAATAGGTCGATAGTTATTGAAACCCGAACGAATCGAGGGTTCAATTATAGACGAGATATATGATATTTAGTGGTGTTCACGAAGTATTAAAGCTTCGGGATAAGTGAATTAAAGCTCAGAAAAAGAAATTTCGATTTAATGGTACTTCGGTACGTTAAACGAAACCTTTATTACCAAACCAAGCAAGAGAAGATCGATCAAGCCGAAAAAGATGCGCGATTATTAATAATATGATGTTCTAAGATAATAAATGCCATGGTTTAAGTTTTTAAAGTTTTTAAATCGTTTTTATATAAATTTCATTTTTTAGCCGAAAAACGACCGTTTTAGCCTCGTTTTAAGCCGAATTAGACATTTAACCGAAAAACGAACTGAACTAGATTATCCAAAACATTATCCGGATTTCGAGAATCCAAACATGTGGCTAAGAATGGAGAGGTGGGTCCCACCCCACCCCCTCACAATTCCGATCGACTTAAGGGGTTCAACCCCATAGCCTTATTTCTTTTTTTTACACAAACACTCCAACAATCTTCAACTCTCTCCAAATCATGATCCAAAACCGAGATTTTGTAGCAAGAAAACAAGGTAAAGAATCGAGTTAATCACGTTTCCATCTTCGTTTCTTGAGTTTATTTGCAAGAAAACGAGGTTTCAAAGATGAAAACCGATTCTTGCATGATCAAGTGATGTATACGGGTTATACAAGGGATCTTGGACCAAGAAAGGAGTTAAACGAATCAAAAACGAATTTTTACGGTTAAATCTTTGTTTTTGAATCATAACCGAAACTATAGTGTAAGAGGCTTGATCGTGAGTGTAACTTGCTTGGTATTGTGGTATGTTGGTTGTATGTTCTGTATTTAGTGGTAGATAAGGCGGAAAAACGAGTTTGTAGCTTGTAGTGGCGGAGATCGAAAGGTATATTCGGTTTATGTTCGGTTTTGGAGTTTTTGGACAGATTGTGGTAGGTTTAGAGTTAGGTCATGAAATTTTACATGGATGATTTAAACATGAAAATATGAGTTCTGTGAATGTTTGGTAATTTTTGGATAAAGGATGAATATTTGGTGAATTTAATGCTCGGTTTTGGCCAAAAATGGTGAAAAATAGTTACATATCATGAAAAATTCTGGAAAATTGCAGATAAGCTTATTATAATATGTAAAAGTCACACACAAAATTTTAGGTTAGTTGGAGAAGTCTAAGTAGGCTTTCTGGTTAAACGAGTTCTAGGGTTTTCTAGCTCGGTTTTACTGAAAATGGCATGTAAAAGAAGATTCTGGTTCTGGAAAAATTACAGTGGACTATGTGGATGGCAGGGGACATCCAGCAAAAATTTGGGATTTTTCTAAGATAGTTTAGTATTTACGACATATTTAGTGTTTAAATGGTGTTTAAAAATAGATAAATAAATTTTAAATATAGAAATTAATTCTGGAAATATTTTTATAAATTTCCCCACTGTCAAAAAGTTATTTGTGCAAAATTTCAAGATCCGTGATTAAACGGATAATTATTTGTGCAAAAACAAACTTTTAAAGCTTAAAACGAGTAAACCGGTAAAGCTCGCTTAAGCGAGCTGACTGGTGTATAGAAACCCTAAAAATGAACTATTTTCATATAATCGAGTTAAACAAGTAAAAATAAATCATCCGAAAATAATTCGGATGATTTAGGTAATTTATTCCGATTTAACGGTTTCCGGTACGCTAAAGACGGAAACGGGTCCCGCGGCCAATCGGGGCGTCTAAACCGAGCTCTAATTTCACATCTTTAATTAAATTATCAGTCAACCACTATTTTCGGGACGTGTGTGACCAAACTCATTTTTGAAACGTAAAAACGGATAACCGTGCTAGGCACACAAAACGGGAAAACAAACTAATAGTAAATTGACTATAGAACTCTAAACGATATCACAATCTGAGTCCGTAGAAGTGTTTCTGGGTTAACATTGCCCCCGGAATGGGTACAGTACTGGGTTAACAGTGTCCCCAGATGTCCCTAGAAGTGTTTCTGGGTTAACATTGCCCCCGGAATGGGTACAGTATTGGGATAACAGTGTCCCCAGATGTACCGGTTGATACGGTTAAAGATTATATAAACTATAATTGTATAATAACGATCGTAGGGATCATATTACAGATTGGACGTGTTAACTAATAATGACTGTTGTTACCTGCTTGCATGTGCTAAGGTGAGTTTCACGAGCCCCTTTTTCTGAATTGTTTTTAAATATTTTCCCGGGGCGGAAGCATGTTACTCCTGAAATGTTTAAGTACATACTGAACGCATGGATTTGCGTGGATTTATATATATTTTATTGTACGGGAATCGTACGGAAATGTACTAAGATGGTAATTGTCTGAGTTGCTAACATTCTAAGGCCCCGGAACACGAGTGATTAACTGAAAGTCGGTAGAGTGTGGATAGTACTATTGGTCTGACAAACCCAACTGGTCCGGCATGGATTTGCTGATGTTTCCCAGCCAGTTGCACATGTCTATTTTGTTGTTGATATATATTTTGCTATGTAATGTTAGACATAGCGGTTTGGGGCAGGTCCGTGGGCGGGGGATATGCCACGGGGGTTGTGTGTGATAGTCAGAGGTTTCACTTGTGGGCTCAGCATAATTACATCGATAATATTATATTTTGATAATGATTTATCATGGTTTACCCGAATTGTGAAACTCACCAACTATTCGTAGTTGACCCGTTTTATCACATGCTTTTCAGGTACAATTAAGATGAAGTGATTGCTTACGTGCTAAGTGCTTGATGTGTGTAAGATTTGCGTGCGGGATGTTAGGATACATTATAATAAATAGAATTATGTATCGTATTGTATGATGTGTGTATCACCTAGACGGTAATGAAATATGAGATAATGTAATTTGAAGTATATTAATGTATTCAGTTTTCTTTATAAACAATGTGGTTGATATCAGAGGTGTCTGTTGCATCCCGTTTACGTTTTCCCTGCGGTTACGGGGTGTTACAGAAGTTGGTATCAGAGCCATTGGTTATAAAGATTTAGGATGTCTTTAAAAGATACCTAAAATATAACCAGTAGTTCAAGTATTATAGGATCTGAATATCAACTAATAATTTATAGTGACGAGGTCTGGATGAACTTGGATGGACAAGTGAGTTATTATGGTTCGGAACATAATAACAGACTTATCCGCACGAGGGAGTTCAGGGGAAGTCACGGGGTACATTAATAGGTAAAAATGGCAACATATGTGTAAAGTATATAATATTATTTATACGTGCTAATGTGTATATATATATGTACATATCTTGTGGGTACATGTATTGAGAAATAGGACCCGGATAAGGAACCGAGGGATGAAATAATAAAAGTACCGAGGATGCTGAGATTTCTAGAGCATCGGTTGATGATAAGTCTGACTTATCGGGCCCTAGTTATGATAGTACCAAATTAGATCTCCCGTTTGACATTAACCAGAAATATCTAGTAACCGTCACTCCCAACAAAAATTGATAAATCCCTTACCCTACCAACACCGGTACCGTATATCCTAATAACCCCATATATTCACCCGAACCGACGACCCTCACGTACGGACGGACCTGTACGTGAACCTATTCTTATTCCATTATGGTAAAAAAAAAAAAAAAAAATTTTGATAATAAATGAGCAGATAAAAATAATATATAGAAATATATATGTGTATTTCGCACTCTCAAACATATGAGACATACCACCTCTAGATCGAGAATTACCGATTTTAGCAAACCTAGAACGCCTGAGGACATTGACTGAACAAGCGATAGAGTTTCCTATAATAGTAATTGATAATATTTGAAGGCAACCCATGTTGCGCGATTACCTTGAACCTTGCAACTCCCTATGTTAACCTTACATCCGTTAGATGCCTATACCCTTGTATACTCGAATAGAATGATTACCTATACACATAGAGGTGTTGGAACCATTATAGCATAGTTGGTTGTTCGTTCGTAGGTGGTATACCGTGTATGCCGAATATACGAATAGACACGGATATTATAACTCCGTGGTACGTAATCGTTTGGTGCTCACGGTGAGCATGTATCGGTTATGCTGACATGCAGAAGGATATTGAAATCATGTATATTAAACATTAATCTTTGTTGAGAAAGATCTATATGTCAGTTGGTGACAAGGATTATGAAACATATTTAAACGTTAACCGACGTCAGGTTAAGTCCATATGTTATTATATTTGTGGGATATATATACTAGATACTGTTATGTGTAATATGTATGATAATATTTGGTGTGTATGTGTACCTGTTGATATGATTGAGCTGGTAACGAGTTATACGGTGAGATTAGTATTGATTACTGCGTACGGGATGAGTACGGCAGAATGACATAAAAAGAATAACTCCAATGATGGAGATTGATATGAGTCAGTTGATTGCTCAAAGATAGCAGATGATGATACCAAATGTCGTATCACAGATCACTGTTAGTGTTGATGAAAATGTGATCGCAGAATTATAGATCGAGCGATCACATGAATATGAATATTTCAATTCTTAGTGGTATTACTAAGAGTGATAATGTCCCACCGAATACTATTATGACTACAAGTATTAGTTATAAACTAAACATGAATAGTAGTCGTAATGAATTAGATCCGGTATGAAGAATATGTTTGTTGGTTGTGTTAAGGAAATTATTAATAGTTTACTGATGGTAAAGGGAGGAATAGACTAGCGAGTGGATAGAAAAGATTGAAATGGTTAAGGATATTGGTAAGAGTCTAGAACATTGTGTAGTGAAATATGCTACAGATATGTTGGTAGATTATGTTGTATCGTGATGGAACACGATGGTACAAAATTATAGTTAGAAAATTATTGCTCAGATGATATGGTCAGGATTTAAAATTCTTGTGCTAGAGCACTTTTATTCGAGTAATTAAACTCAGAGATTGGAAACTGAGCTATGAAAGATAGAAATGTTTTGTGCTGATCACTTAGAACACGCTAATCGTTTGAAGGAATTGTCATGTCTGGTAACATGGCTAATTACTCCTGAAACTAAGCGAAGTGAGCGCTATATTGGGGACTAACTCCATCGATAAGGAGTATAGTCAACCCTGTAAAATATACAACCTTTGGAAGGGTTGTGTCACAAGCCAGCATTGATATATTTGACTTTATGGGAAGCGGACTGGAAGGACGTTAGGTGAGACGTCGAGTGTTAAAGAAGAGAAATGATAAAGGTATAGTGCAAGATAGGCTTTTGAATAAGTAGGTATGTCCTACAACCCAGAATTATACTAAGACTAGTTCTGGTGTGAAAACATGAACCGCATGAAGGGTCCTCCCCTAAATGTGGAATATATGGTTATCGGCAGGAAGAAGAATGTCGAGTGATAGTAGGCCACAGGTGTGGTAAAGATGGACGTAATGCCCCATTTGTAGAACCAATTGAAGCCATGTGAACCGGCGACCCCTACCCATTCGTGTACAACCACTCCGAACCCAACAGCTCCAATAACAATCCATCCAAAGAAATCAAATTATGCCAAACAGTTGTGCTTGCTATGAATGTGGCAGTACAGTACGTTTCAAGAGAAATTGCCCAAGGTTGAACCAAGGTGTCGTTGGAAGACGAACCTCATGACAAGCATCAACCTCTGATCAAGCAAGGAGCCGTGCTTTTGTGAGCAATTCGAATAAAGCAAGTCATGATCCAAAGGTGGTGTTAAGTGTGTTGTAGTTTTAAATCAATAGGCTTCGGTGATATTTTTACGATCGCCGATAGAAGTCAGTTCCTGTTAACCTCCTACCATTTGGAAAGTTATCGATTAGTGGAACTACAGAACCCTATACTGTAGAATCGCTAACGGTAAATCCCTGATGGTTAACTAAATTGTTCGGAATTGTCCTATTATTCTGAACGATTAACCTGTCCTTATTGACCTACGACCAGTAAAGTTAAGAAGTTTTGACGTAATAGTTAACATGGATTGGCTAACTCAACATGAAGCTGAAATCAAATATGAAAAGAAGATGATTAGAAGCTCTCTTTCGGGCGATGAAGCGATTAGATACAAAGAAAAGTGTACGGTATTATGTTACCACTCTAATCTCGTCTTGAGATGTTATAATAATTACGTCAAGAAGACGGGGTGTATTTAACAAACGTGATTGCCACAGATTTAAAAGAAAACATATAGAAGATGTTTCAGTGATACGTAAATATCCAGAAGTTTTCCCAGAAGAACTTCCTGGATTACCGCCAACCCGACAGGTCGAATTCAGAATCGATATAATGCCTTAAGCTGGCCCTGTTGCTAATGCACCCTACCGACTTGCACCAACTGGAATGCAAGAATTATTGGATAAGGTTTTATACGACCTAGTTAGTCACCATGGGGTGCACCAGTGTTATTTGGGAAATGAAGGACGGAAGTGTTAGAATATGTGTTGATTAGGGAGAATTGAATAAAGTGACGATCAAGAATAGGTATTCACTTCTTCGAAGTGAATGATCTGTTTAACCAACTGCAATGGGCGATTTATTCTTAGAAAATTGATCTTAGATATAGTTATCACCAAATGAAAAATCCAAGAGGAGGACGTTGCAACAACAGCGTTTCGGACTCGCTACGACCATTATGAATTCTTAGTATGCCTTTCGGGCTAACAAATGCGCCGGCAGCATTCATGGAACTCATGAACCGAGTCTGTAAACTTTATTTTGACAAATTTGTCATAACATTCATTGATGATATTTTGATATATTCGCAACGTAAAGAAGAGCACGAACGACGGTTAAGGAAAATTGTGGAAGTGTTAAAGCAAGAGGAGTTGTACGCGAAGTTTTCGAAATGTGATTTTGAATAAAGAAGGCATAATCCTTTGGTCATGTTGTAAAGCAACAAGGATTTCACATAGATCCAAATAAGATAGAAACCATTAAAATTGTGCCAAGCGCCGATTTTAAGTCTCCCCGATGGAGACGATGGTTTTGTCGCGTACTGGGACGCATCGCGTAGAGGGTTAGGATGCGTGTTGACGCAGAATAATAAGGTTATAGCCTATGCTTCCCGACAGTTAAAAGTACACGAGAAAAATTACACTACTCACGACTTAGAACTGGGAGCGGTTATCTTCGCACTTAAAATCGGGAGACGTTATCTCTACGGTACGAAGTGCACCATCTTCACCGATCATAAAAGTTTGCAGCACATATTTGATCAGAAGGAACTGAATATGAGGCAACGAAGATGGGTTGAGTTGTTAAGCGATTATGACTGTGACATCCGTTACCACCCCGGCAAGGCTAACGTCGTAGCCGATGCCTTGAGTAGGAAAGATCGGGTTAAGCCATTGCGAGTGAGAACGCTAGGGGTGATAGTCCAGTCGAACTTTTCGGACCTGATTCGAGTCGCTCAACGTAAGGCGTTGAAAGAGGAACAATTGGAAAAGGAGGGACTTTACGGCAATGAGAAGAATTTCGAACAGCGCGTGGACGAAATTCCTTATTTCAAAAATCGGATTTGGATCCCGACCCTCCATGACCTTCGTGAATTAATCATGGACGCAGCGCATAGATCGAAATATTCCATACATCCGGGATCGGAATAGACTATCGATAACACGAATATCTGAAAGGATTTTATTAATAGCCGAGTTTGGAGAAAGATATGCTTACGTATGTTAGTGAATATTTAAGTTATGCAAGAGATAAGGCTGCACACCGAAAACCCTAGGGAACGCCACAACGACAGAAAATTCGCCAATGATAGTGGGAATAAATTATAATGGATTTCGGGACGCAAATTCCCAAAATATATCAAAGGCATGATGTAAATTGGGTAATCGCGGATCGATTAACCAATCCTCGCATTTCATCCCAATCTATGACGATTACCACAATGAATTCTCGCCCGAATTCATGATGGTGAAATGGTATCTCGTCGTGGAGTACCATTTTCAATTATCTCAGATCGAAATAGTCATCCTACTTCCATTATTGGAAGGCGGGGAAGGAAGCATCGAGAGCTCGAAGCTTTCTATGGGTGAAGTAATTATCACCAAATTGTTAAATTGAAAATGGGCGTGGATCAAGCCATGAGATTTGAATTGATTCGAGAAACAACCAATCGGATTTATGATATTTAAGATAAGTTGAAAGCAGCGCGAGATTGGCAAAGGATTTATGCCAACATTCATAGGAAACCATTGTCACTGGAAAGAGGTGACAAGGCATTTTTAAGGCATCACCATCGTGAGGTGATATAAGGTTCGGCAAAACCAAAATTAGCTCCTAAATATATTGGACCTCATGATACTATCTCCATGATTGGTTATTTAGTTTATCGATTAAAGTACTCCAGGGGCTAAGTACTATACATGATGTTTTGCCATGTATACGGATTGAAAAGTACCTAAGCGACGAGGCAACGAAAGTACCAGTAATGGAGGTCCTCATAGAAGTCATGCCTGATATCATAAATAATTCCGTAGAGTTAGTAGACGGGAAAACTAAACAGTTTGGACATACCAAGCTTTATTGATTAAGATTAAGTGGAATTCACAGCGAAGACCAGATTATACCTGGTAGCGCGAGGGTGAATTCTGAAGGGAAAACCCCCACCTTTCTCTCGGAAGGGGATAGTGGGCGTGTAAAATTTCGAGGACGAAATTTCTTAACGGGGGGAGAATGTAACGATTCCGACTAAACCAGGTATACCCTAACCGGTAGACAGTAGTTACGTTATATTTAATGTCGGGTACATGAATTACCATAGTAATTATACGAGAATACATGGTTCACTGTATTGATTGTACGTGAATATATAATTCATCGTATTGAATATGCGATCAATCGATCGATAGTTATTGAAACCCGAACGAATCGAGGGTTCAATTATAAACGAGATATATGATATTTAGTGATGTTCACGAAGTATTAAAGCTTCGGGATAAGTGAATTAAAGCTCAGAAAAAGAATTTTCGATTTAATGGTACTTCGGTACGTTAAACGAAACCTTTAATACCAAACCGAGCAAGAGACGAACGATCAAGCCGAAAAAGATGCGCGATTATTAATAATATGATGCTCTAAGATAATAAATGCCATGGTTTAAGTTTTTAAAGTTTTTAAATCGGTTTTATATAAATTTCATTTTTTAGCCGAAAAACGACCGTTTTAGCCTCGTTTTAAGCCGAATTAGACATTTAACCGAAAAACGAACTGAACCAGATTATTCAAAACATTATCCGGATTTCGAGAATCCAAACATGTGGCTAAGAATGGAGAGGTGGGTCCCACCCCACCCCCCTCACAATTCCGATCGGCTTAAGGGGTTCAACCCCATAGCCTTATTTCTTTTTTTTACACAAACATTCCAACAATCTTCAACTCTCTCCAAATCATGATCCAAAACCGAGATTTTGTAGCAAGAAAACAAGGTAAAGAATCGAGTTAATCACGTTTCCATCTTCGTTTCTTGAGTTTATTTGCAAGAAAATGAGGTTTCAAAGATGAAAACCGATTCTTGCATGATCAAGTGATGTATACGGGTTATACAAGGGATCTTGGTCCAAGAAAGGAGTTAAACGAATCAAAAACGAATTTTTACGGTTAAATCTTTGTTTTTGAATCATAACCGAAACTATAGTGTAAGAGGCTTGATCGTGAGTGTAACTTGCTTGGTATTGTGGTATGTTGGTTGTAGGTTCTGTATTTAGTGGTAGATAAGGCGGAAAAACGAGTTTGTAGCTTGTAGTGGCGGAGATCGAAAGGTATATTCGGTTTATGTTCGGTTTTGGAGTTTTTGGACAGATTATGGTAGGTTTAGAGTTAGGTTATGAAATTTTACAGGGATAATTTACACATGAAAATATGAGTTCTGTGAAGTTTTGGTAATTTTTGGATAAAGGATGAATATTTGGTGAATTTAATGCTCGGTTTTGGCCAAAAATGGTGAAAAATAGTTAAATATCATGAAAAATTCTGGAAAATTTCAGATAAGCTTATTATAACATGTAAAAGTCACACACAAAATTTTAGGTCAGTTGGAGAAGTCTAAGTAGGCTTTCTGGTTAAACGAGTTCTAGGGTTTTCTAGCTCGGTTTTAGTGAAAATGGCATGTAAAAGAAGATTCTGGTTCTGGAAAAATTACAGTGGACTATGTAGATGGCATGGGACATCCAGGAAAAATTTGGGATTTTTCTAAGATCGTTTAGTATTTACGACATATTTAGTGTTTAAATGGTGTTTAAAAATAGATAAATAAATTTTAAATATAGAAATTAATTCTGGAAATATTTTTATAAATTTCCCCACTGTCAAAAAGTGATTTGTACAAAATTTCAAGATCCGTGATTAAACGGATAATTATTTGTGCAAAAACAAACCTTTAAAGCTTAAAACGAGTAAACCGGTAAAGCTCGCTTAAGCGAGCTGACTGGTGTATAGAAACCCTAAAAATGAACTATTTTCATATAATCGAGTTAAACAAGTAAAAATAAATCATCCGAAAATAATTCGGATGATTTATGTAATTTATTCCGATTTAACGGTTTCCGGTACGCTAAAGACGGAAACGGGTCCCGCGGCCAATCGGGGCGTCTAAACCGAGCTCTAATTTCACATCTTTAATTAAATTATCAGTCAACCACTATTTTCGGGACGTGTGTGACCAAACTCATTTTTGAAACGTAAAAACGGATAACCGTGCTAGGCACGCAAAACGGGGAAAACAAACTAATAGTAAATTGACTATAGAACTCTAAACGATATCACAATCTGAGTCCGTAGAAGTGTTTCTGGGTTAACATTGCCCCCGGAATGGGTACAGTACTGGGTTAACAGTGTCCCCAGATGTCCCTAGAAGTGTTTCTGGGTTAACATTGCCCCCGGAATGGGTACAGTACTGGGATAACAGTGTCCCCAAATGTACCGGTTGATACGGTTAAAGATTATATAAACTATAATTGTATAATAACGATCGTAGGGATCATATTACAGATTGGACGTGTTAACTAATAATGACTGTTGTTACCTGCTTGCATGTGCTAAGGTGAGTTTCACGAGCCCCTTTTTCTGAATTGTTTTTAAATATTTTCCCGGGGCGAAAGCATGTTACTCCTGAAATGTTTAAGTACATACTGAACGCATGGATTTGCGTGGATTTATATATATTTTATTGTACGGGAATCGTACGGAAATGTACTAAGATGGTAATTGTCTGAGTTGCTAACATTCTAAGGCCCCGGAACACGAGTGATTAACTGAAAGCCGGTAGAGTGTGGATAGTACTATTGGTCTGACAAACCCAACTGGTCCGGCATGGATTTGCTGATGTTTCCCAGCCAGTTGCACATGTCTATTTTGTTGTTGATATATATTTTGCTATGTAATGTTAGACATAGCGGTTAGGGGCAGGTCCGTGGGCGGGGGATATGCCACGGGGGTTGTGTGTGATAGTCAGAGGTTTCACTTGTGGGCTCAGCATAATTACATCGATAATATTATATTTTGATAATGATTTATCATGGTTTACCCGAATTGTGAAACTCACCAACTATTCGTAGTTGACCCGTTTTCTCACATGCTTTTCAGGTACAATTAAGATGAAGTGATTGCTTACGTGCTAAGTGCTTGATGTGTGTAAGATTTGCGTGCGGGATGTTAGGATACATTATAATAAATTAAATTATGTATCGTATTGTATGATGTGTGTATCACCTAGACGGTAATGAAATATGAGATAATGTAATTTGAAGTATATTAATGTATTCAGTTTTCTTTATAAACAATGTGGTTGATATCAGAGGTGTCTGTTGCATCCCGTTTACGTTTCCGCTGCGGTTACGGGGTGTTACAAAAGTCAAGAAGACTGAAGTCTACTCGTTGAGTATTTTACTTGGTGAAATACTCTTTAAGTAAAGTCTACCCGGAAACTGATCCCGAGCACACTTCTATGTTACCAAGTTATGAAGGATGACCGAGCATACTCGGAAAGACAAGATTGGTGCAAAGCCTACCCGGAAGACTTGTTTTACGCTTAGTTTATTTTGAATATGTAATTTGAATATGTATGATTGTATTTAGGGTTTTTAGAAGGAATGACAGCTGTCCTAGGTTGGCAGGCCTATAAATAGAATGTTTAGGGCACGCCGCAAAATGACGGAAAGAGAGAGAGCAAGAGAAAGATAAGCCTTTACACTTTTCGGATAAGAGAGAATATTTCTTGAAAGTGACGGCTGTCTTAGGATTCCTAGAAAACCCTAAATTGATTATCCTTTTGTATGATAACATTAGTATAAATGGAAATCTTTTGAGTGAATCTTAAGTGTGCTTTCTACCTTTGATTATTCATTGCAACCGTATGTTTGTTATTGATTCCGCCTTTAACAAACGGATATCTTTCTAAATATAGCAACCCGTCATTAACTCTCTTGTCAACACGTTTAATCTGTGTGAGTTATGACATTATTGATTAAGATCCAGCAGAAATTCATAGGGGCCTGACAAGTGGTATCAGAGCTATTACTGCTATTTTGGAAAGATTGTTGCTGATTGAAGATTTGAAGAAGAATGACGTAAGCAGACCACTGTTTCATTGATTTGTGACGTCAGCAGCCCTGTTTTTCATTTTTCTTCCAGATCTACAATCTACTGGTGTTTTCTCTTCTTTACTTCAATTAAAGTTCTAATCTTTATATCTAAATCTCGTTCTAATCACATCAGACACATCAGATCTGAGCATTCTGTTTTCAGATCTAATTATTTTGAAACTCTGTTTTTACAAAGAAACTGATTTTTAATTTCTCAAAATGTCTGGATATGAGGAACAAGAGGTGTCTACTACAGGAAAACTTTATCAAATGGAAAGTACTCTTTGAAGCAGCCGTATGCTACAATGATATTGATATGTGGAACTCCATCAAGAATGGTCCACAAACTGTTGTTGAAGAAGGTGCAAATGCATCTGCAACTGCTGCAGTAAGAGAAAAAATGAGAAAGGTGGATGACAAAGCCTTAGCTATGATTAAGCTAGGTTTGTCTTGGGAGATTCTGACCAAGGTGGCACATCACACAACTGCCAAGCAAATGTATGATGCCATCCTTGAGATGTATGAAGGGAATACTAAACTAAAAAACATAAAGAAGCAAAGATTGAAGCAACAGTTGGAAAGGTTCAAGTATAAGGAAGGAGAGAGGTTGAAATCAATACTAGAACGTTTTCTAAGTATTGTGAATGAGTTGAGGACAACTGATTATGTAATAACTGACTTTGATTTGGATATAGAATAGTTCTTTCAAGTCTTGCTTTTCCAAGGCATTAAAAGAGGCTTCATCCATTCCCCTTTGATTAATCATTATCACCCTTAGAATATTTATCATTTCTTCATTCTCCCAAGGAACAATTAGTTCATCTTCAGGATCAGGCTTAACTTCTTGAGGAGTTGGGGTTTCAACCGGTCTTACTTTTTCTTTTGACTTTTCCCTCAATGTTTGAATTCTTCTTTTCTTTGCTTGAGGTTCATCAGTTGGTTCATACTGTTTTGAGGAGCTCTCAGTTTGTACCCTTTTCAGCTTTTCTTTTCTTTTCAGTTTATTGTACTGGTCCAACACTGATTCTCTTGATAGGTTCCCAACTATCTCAGGCTTTAATCCTTTCTCCAGCAGGTATCCACACATACCTCCAAACTTATTTTTCAAAGTTTCCAAATTTTCAATCTTTTCATTTTCTTTTACACATTTTTCTATCACTTTCTCTCTTTTACTATTGTAAAGATCTTGAAGCTTATCATGATTAAAATGGCTCAAATCTTTTCAGAATATCCATGCCTTCTTAGATATTCTCTGTGTTTCTGAGCATCTTTATTCTTTTGTTGCATGGCTCTTTTGATCTTTTCATTTTCTTCTTCAAGCCTCTGATTCAACTCATCATCATTCATATGAGTAACACTTTCAAATTTCACACCAAGTGCCCTCAGCTTCATAATCAAAGGATTCTTTCTTTTAGCTTCTAACATACTTAGCTCAATGTTTGTCCTTTGTTCCTGAGTCATTGTGACTTGAGGGGACATAACACTGGCAGCTTCTACACCTTTTCCATCATTGCCATTTTGATCATCAGATTCATCAGACTCATCCTCAGTTGAGTCATTTACTGCATCAATCTTGGGTTCATCTGAAGGTGGATGTTCTGGGTTTGGTTTACTCACAACAGGAACATCAGGAAACACCTTGAACCTTTTCTCCTGGTTGCAAGGTTTGCAGTGGGACTTCTCTAATTGGGCTTGCCTCATCATCAGGAGTCTCTATAAAGTATTTATTTTTATCATCCCATCTTCCTTTCTTCGCAGACTCAGTTCCTTCAGCTGGCATAAATGTTTCTACTCCATCTCCTGTCTCCTCAACATTTCTCATTTCTTCTTCCTCCTCACTCCATACCACAGTTAAAACTTCATCATTCACATCATAATTTTGTTCTCCCACATCTGATTTATCTCCTTCATAATCAACATCCTATGATCTCCTTTCATCACTTTCCTCACCATTATCATATGCATTCATGATGCATGTCAAACCATTAATAGTTTCTACACATGTTTCAATTTCTGTTTCAACACTGACGATAACCTCAGTTGGCATATTCACATTCCCCCCTGTTTTGGGGCTGCTGAGGTCTTCTCAACCTCCTTCTCCAGGGCTTGAATCTTCAACTCAGCTCTAACCAACTTATCTAACAACATAACATTCTCCATGGTCACCTCCTCATTCCTCTTTTTCAATTCAGCAATCTCTAACATCAAATCCAAATTCCTTTGGAATAAGTCTGTGTTAGTGGGTGGTGATATAGGTGGTGATGTAGAGAAAGGTTCATAATCAGGTTGTTACTGAGTTTTAGTTTGAGTTTGGATAATGGGTTGTGGTGGTGATTGTATATGGAGTGGGTTTGAAATAAATGGATCAGTGTGAATTGGACTAGTGGTTGGTGGTGTTTGTGGTGTTGGGGATAAATGAGTTGATATTTCAGGCTGGCTCAAGGTTAAGGTTTGAGGTGGGGATTGAGTAGTTTGGTGTCGTGGAGTTTGTGTTGGTTGCTCAGGTTCATCAATTTGCTTCCCCTAATCAGGTGCATCAACATTCATAGCTACTCCAGCTCCTCATTCATCTCCATCATCAGCATTATCATCTCCTCCTTCTGAACTATCATCCTCACTCTCAACATCATTCTCACCCCCTTCCTCCTCTGAGCTTAACTCAGGTACTGGCATAATCTCCAAATCATGGTTCAACAACCATGGTAATACTTCATAAGGAATGTTGGGTTGTATCTGTTTGCCCTTTCTGGATTGGCAATTCTTCTATAAGTGTCTGGATCCTGCAGCTGACGTGTCATACCAATTGTGGGTAGACCCTGTAATTCCCTGTTAAAGATTATCTGTAGGAATCTAGGGTATTGCAGGAATCTATCAACTTCAGCCCTTCAAATTTCCAATCATGCCATCAAATATCATCTTTGAAAAATTGAAAGGCAGATCATATATAATACCAACAGTGGCATTTGCTAAATCACGACTCATCAGAGTCCATGATCCTTTTCTTGGAGCAAACCCCTGTATCACATGGTGAATCAAGGACCTATACAGCATAGGAAACATCCCCTTTTGAAATTGTCCATCATGGACAGTTCCCTGATACCCCATTGTCTGCTCAAAGATCTTCAACAAATGATCTGTATTGAAATTTATAGGATTATGGTCATCATCTCGTAACTACATACACCTTATTATCATCCCCTCTGTAACATGTATCTCATGGCTTGCAACTGTTGCTTCGATTCTTTTACCATGAATGTCGTCCACAAGTCTTGCAGAACACCAGAAATCTAGGGAATGATTTCTATAGATGATTGGGGATTCTGTTAAAGCAAACCGCACGTTGGATCTAGCCATCCAATAAATCATCCTCTCCACTGGCTCATTGTTGGGAGTGACCTCCAACAGTGCGCACATGTCGTGCTTTGGTTCAAAGGCATACTTAGGTTGAACTTCTTCTTCTTCTTCTTCTTCCATATCTGAACAACATAATCAAACATATTCAAAGTGAAATTAACATAAAAGTTCATTACTTTAAGTAATTTCAAGTCATAAATTTGTAGAAGAAAGAGAGAAATTTTATTAAGAACCTGATATTCGACAAATTAATAACCTAAACACACAAAACATAGTATTAGTAATCAAGTACATAATCGAAACCCGTTGTATTTTAATCGTTATCGGAAAACACATTATCAATGCTTACCGAGTCGGAATTAGGGGGCTGATTAAAATTAGGGTTTGTATTAGTGATGAATATGATAAGTCGGGTTAGGTTTCTTTGAGGGTAAGCAGTTGCAGTGGAAGTAGAGAGAGAGGGAATATAATGTTTAAAATAACCCTAACTCCCCCTTTTATACCTTTTGAAAGTGGGTTTTAAATGCATTTTGTCGTGTAGTGAATTATTAGCTGTCAAACATAATAATCTTATCCAATTTAAAACCTTACCTGATAAAATTAAAAGATGAAACTTTTCCCGGAAAAATTTTCATTATTAATTGACAAAGTTTACCCGGTATCTTCCACTTACACGCCTTGCTTGGTCAAGTTAACTAATTTGAATTCAAGTAAAGATGAAGAAAGCTTACTCGAAATACCAGATTTCTTGAGAACTTAATCACAAGACAAACGATCAAGTATAAAATATCAAATAAGCATCCTTGCTAGGAATCAATTAAGATACCCAAAATAATTTCTCAACTATTAAATCAAGTAACTCAATCTAGCAAAAAACCTATCAAAACCAGAAACACATTCAATCAAACATACTTTGATGAACAGTGTGCCCGAGCAACCTTCCTAATGTATGGTGTGCCCGAACAACCTTCATAAGCAAAGTATACCCGAATAACTTTTCCTAGAGTATAAAGTGTGCCCGAAAAGATATCAAGCAGACAGTGTACTCGGAAAGTCAGATTTTGAAATTACCAAGTATATTGAGGGAACAATAGTGTACCCGGAATATAAAGTGTGCCCGGAAGACAAAGTCTGCCCGAAAACACTTGAAATTTCAAATCAATCATATCCACAAATAATACATAGCAAGCCTGGAATGAAATTAAATATAAAACACCTAAGTGTACTATAGTCTAAAATTTCAAAGAACTTGCCCAACAATCTTATGTTAGCACTACCCGAAAATACATATTCAATCATAAGCAAATAGGCTTGCCCAGAACGTAACTAAAATAGTAACTCTACCCGAAAAGTATCAAACACTTCAAAGCATGCCCTAAAATAGTAAACTTAGATAAAAACATCTAAGTGTACTCTGAAAGGTTATAAAACATTAAACCTTACCCGAAAATACATATTCAAGCATATTCAACTGTTTTGTGCCCGGAAAGGTTAAAAATCATAAAACCTTACCCGAACATACATATTCAACCTATTAAAGGCAAAATGCAACACTGTTTGACCTAAATCACTTGTCAAAGAAATTTCCAAGTTATGTATCGTTTCAGACCATAGTTTAAGAGCTAATGGTGCATTTAGAGATCAAATTTCAGTTATGTTTCTCTTCAAAACAATTTCTTTTGTAAACTGAAAAGATCTTAGGAATGAGATCATATTTACTAAGTAGCTTTCTCAATACTTCATTCTCAGTATTATTATGACTACAAAGACAGGTCAACAGCAGGTCTAGACTTAACATGATTTTCATTTCTTTGGTTATATGATTAAGTTTCAATTAAGTTGCAGTAAATTTAATGGATAACACATGTTGTGTTCTGATGCTCTTATCTATCCTCAAAGCTTATTTGGCTTTCTCCAGATCACCTCAATTTGACTTTGACCCCCTGGTTTTGGTTAAACTTTTAATGACAAAACATATTTTTGAAAATTTACAAGATATTTCTTTTCAAATCTACAAACATATGTGAGGTTGAACGTTGGACTTACATGCCACATAGATCGACTTACAGGCCTTTCATTCAGGATGTTTAAAGGACTTATATTATTGCCTCCACCCTTGTAGTTCTGGAATTAACCCTCATGTTTGTATTTTCTCAATAAAAATTTGTGAACATGTATCAACTTTTGGTTGAATAAACATTTGAAATTAAAGTAGTTCACAGCTGTTCATTGTCATTCTTTTAAAAATGTTGCATTTTGGGTAACCAAAGACCACAGGCTTGTGTATGACTGGATAATCACTTTTTCTGCCTATCATTTGAAAAGATTTATCTAGGAACATGCATAGATAACAATGTAACTCCACATAAATCTTAGCATTTTCTTTATGTTTATATCACTTTAGATTTTACATATCATGAGAAAGCAACCATACATGTCAATGACTGTACTCAGAGTCCTTTTAGCCTAATAAATCCATATGATTGGCTAAGAAGTCAATGTACTATCATTTCCCAATATATTAAGTTTAATATTCAATCATCCCAATGTCTCTTAATTGGCAGGTAAATGGCTGTTCTGTTTGACCACAAGTGGTCAACAGGACCAAACATACACTGTGAATATATGTCCTTTCAAAGTCAGAGCTATTGACATAGTTTTAAGTGAAGAAATAGAAAACAAGTTATAATTGCCCCAAATGCTATCAATTTTCTGGTTAATGGCTATCCTATAAATCTATACAGTTTATAGGACCAAACATACACAAGTGTATGTCCTTCCAACTGGGCAAATGACATAATTTTCAGCAAAAATAACTTCTTGAGACTTTTCATTGAAAAATCCTTCTTTTAAGCTTCT